>NW_009595887.1:0-58009 GCF_000690535.1 Cariama cristata
TGCAGAACACACCTGCACCAGAGCTGATCACCTCAGCAAGTGACAGAAGCTTCTCACAGAAGCCACCCCTGGAGCCCCCCGCTACCAAAACCTTGTCTCACAAACCCAATACAACAGCTTAAACCAAAACCCACTGTATTCATCCCTTTTTTCTTTCTTGGCGATGTCTGCAGGCTTCTGATCCCTCCTGTAATGTGCTCAGTTGGCCCAACTCTTGTTTGAACTGAAGTGCTCAAAGTGGACAAAGTCTCTCATCTAAAGTTTAATAGGCTTCAGTAGAGTCAAAGAATTATGTCACATTGTTTCTAAGCTGTATTTCAGCTTGCACATCCTTTTTGGAACATGAAATAGTATGAAAAAGCACTTTAAGATCTCAATCCTGTTTCATTTTATGCAGATCTGCTACCAAGAAGTACTTCTTCCCAATCAGTATATATCTGGTTTTGTGCAACTAATTTTCCCTATGTGCAGCACTTTGCATTACTTCCACAAGATCCATTTTTCAGTACTATGCCCAAGTTTGCCAGAACCATTTCCATTTGCAAGCCTGTCCTGCAACATACAAACAGATCAATACCATCTGAAAAAATTAACAGGGATACCTTCTACTCCATCATACAACTTATTAATAAAACTATAGTATCAGAGCCAAGACAGCCCCCTATCATGGCAAAAAGAATTTGACCAATAAATCTAACTAATTCTTCTTCTGCAGCCTCAGTATTAGAAAGCTGTTTTCTTCAGGTAGTGAGGGATAGAAGACAAAATCAGAGTAATCTAGGCATACACAGGTGGGCTTCTCATCAAACAAAAGCCCAATAGTTTAAAAGCATCAAGAAGAAGCATAAGCTCACCATGTGGTATGTTACTTTTTCTCATTTTTCTCAGTATTCTGACTGCACAGAAACAAAACCTGATAAAGTATATCCCAAAGCAGATCTTGTATGACGGTGAGTCAGTCAGTGTTATATTCATTATTGGACTGAAATTACTTGAAATAGAATGTGCTTTTGAAGAAAGTAAAAAGAATAGGAAAAGGAAATGAATGATTCAGTATATTATCTCCTCAGGCTGTAATATACAAAGCTGGCAGCTTCAGCTTTACAAGCACTTTAATTTCAAGAGACAAAGGTCTCATTTCTATTATTATTCCACTCACCAAAATTTACATTTTAACCAAGAAAGACCCTCCGTGCCAACTGATGTCAGAAGTGACCAATTTATATCCATTAAAAAAAAAAGAAGTATTAAGAAGAACAGTTGAAATTCTGGCCCAGTTCAAGTCAATGGGAGCTGCAGTCTCAATTCCAGCAGAGTGCACACAGAGGATTTGGTATTCTGTGTTACACAATTAGACCAATTAAATTTTGCTCTTCTGCTAACAGCAGTTAATCTTCTAGTGAATACAGAGAGGCAGAGCTACAAAAAAACATATACATATACTGCTCACCCATTAGCATGCAGCTTGTGATTATTTTAATACCTTTTTCCCAACAGCTACATTCTCACCAGCTTTCTCATATCAATATCTTTTTCTCTAAGTATATACAGTGATTTAAATAGGACCTCTGGTGGCATAAGGTAAATATGATAGGACATGTAGCATCAGTGACAATATTTGCGAGGATATCTAAGCTTCGTCCCCCAGTTTCCCTGATAGCTGAGATGTAGAAAGTGACATTGCACAGAACAGCTCTTAGCGATATCACAATATGTTCAAATCTTTGCACTTTTTCTGGGCAGACTACATGTCATAAGTTAGAGTACCTATAAATTGGTTAGAGGGTGAAATCATACTAGTGAAGGGAAGATGGAAGAAATTGTAGGTTTCCATCCTAAGGGCCTAATGAGATGACCTTATTTTGCCAGGCATCGAAGTAGGAAGATGCTACAGAGCAACAGGAGTGTTCTGAACCTTCACATCAGAAATTAACAGCTACATGGTCCATATCACATCAAAGAAGCCAAGTGCAGGTTTAGTGAGCATCATCTGAAACCTGTTGAAGTTTTTGCAGCTTGCCTTTATTTTAGGCACAAGTTCTTCTCGAGCTCATGCAAACCTGCTATCATCTCCTTCTACATCATTAATAGGGGCCCTCCCATTCCCATTCCAATCTCCTGCTTTAACTGTGTGAACACTGTAGCATACTGTTTGCATATCTTAAAGCTCTTCTCCTTAAAGTACCACTCTGAAAGACAGATCTGTAATTTACATTTTACAGATGAAAACTGAGAACAAAGTCAAAGACATTTACCTGGTGTCCAAAACCAAAATGTTCCCTTGCCCTTTGGAACATACACTAAATCTATGCCATGTAAACCTTCCTACATCAGTGCTTTTCTTACAACACTCACATGATATATTTGCTGATATGCATCTGCAATTCTCCATGTCTTCAGGAAAAGCCATCATCTGGAAGTAGGATTTGCCTCTCTGAAAATCTGTCTCCCGTTCAGCTGAAGGTACAACAGGGATGCAACTAAAGGACGAAATCTGATATTCCACCTATGGTATGAGAAAGCCATTCAAAAGTGAGTAGAGGGCTTAAACGAGTCTATAAAGCAACCATAAGGTTTTGGGATAGCACAAAGTTGTTCCATACTTAGGGGTGCTCCAGAAGGCAGGAATCTTTCCTGATCTGAGTAGAAAGTAGGTGAAGCATCCTCTTCCCTTCTCCTAACTGCACCTTAGTGCACTTGGTGTAGCCATACAGCCCCTCTTGACTCCCTTTGTCAGACCTAAAATTCAGAGAATAAGGGTATTACTCTAGCAGGTGGCAAAAATACAACTATGTTCCAGTAGTGTGGAGATAGTCCTGCACAAAACTGGGGCATTGGGTGTATATTCTGGCCGACGCCAAAAGCTGAGATTTAAGAAATTAATATGAACATGAAGCCAGCACTGAAACTACTCTCTAAACATTGAGGTCTTTTGAAATCTAGCTCCAGGTCTAACTAATACAGATCAACCCAATCCAGCCTAATAATTCGATGCCTGAGGAATTCTTGTGATGTAATTAATCATTTGGTTCCATTTGTGGCTCAAACACAGCATGGTATCAGCATAACATAAACACTTGTGCTGTAACTCTGGACATCCACTCATTTTCAATCTTGCAGGCACCTAACAAGGATCATAGGAGGCTGGCTAAATCAACTTCAATAAAAGTATTGCATTAAAATCTAATAGGACATAAAATCCTCCCTGTTCATCCTAACCGAATTATAATACATCATGTTTACATTTTATGCATTTGTGATAACTGGCCTGAGCAGCGCACAAGGAAAATGAGCTTTCTATGTACAGTATATTCATATTGAAGAAGTTTGCATTATTTATAACAATAGGCCTACCAATACTCTGCATACAAATCTGTTTTGGTTCAGGTTTCTTTCACAGGGAGACCTGGATATTGCTTTAAAACATTTTCTCAGTAGCCCTACAGAAATTGTTAATAATTTCAATACACAAAATTACTTTTGTAAACTTTATACATAACATTTTCAGATTTGCACAGGCAAAGCTACTGACATTATAAGCTGTCTGGGGAGGGATCTATCTTTTGTGTGTGTTTACATGATGGTTAGAACAATGCAGCGTGGAATAAAAGCACTCAAATAATAATAGATCAAGGTTTTCATTAACTTCTGTTTGTGGCTAATCAGAGCTCAGTGTCTTTGAAAGATAAGCCCACTTTTATATCAGTACAGACAAAAAAATCAGGTTGCTGCATCTGAAAGTGATGCTCCCAGTTATACACAGCTTATGACTCAGTTATGGCCTGGATTTTCAAAAGAGTCTAAAAAATTCATGCTTCTTAATCCCATCACATTTCAATAGATTCATAGGTGCCTACATCCTATGTGCAGATGAGGTAATGTCATGCAGGTTTGAAAAGCAAGTAGTCTAGCTGTCTTCACCGTGATCTAAATGTGCTATAACTAATAACTAGGTGAGATGCACTCACACAATCTGAAAAATTGCTTAGTTGCATATATGACTAAGCAGGCTACTCAGCAAGAGATACTGGGATATGACTTATATCAGTCAGACAAAATATGTCTCACAGAGAAGAAAGTATTAGCTGAGAAATATCAAAATATAGAATTCGAAGTTATACAGCCTAGTGTACAGACCGAACAGAGGAAGTCAGCAATTATTAGCTTTAAGTGCTAAATGCTTCAGCATTTAAATGGAGTAATCAACTAATCACAGAATGCAGGACAAACACATGATAAAAGGCTGATAACCAAAGGACTACCATGTGATCGAATATGTAAAACCAGGGGAAGGTGTAAGTACAGCAGCTTGAAGTCACCGGACTTGGCTTTCAGGATATCTGGACTTCACGCAGGTAACGTCTCACCTCTAGTTCATAGACTTATGCTTGCTACCTCCAGCCTCAAGTATAGTCTGATACCTCGTCTTCGTCTATCTTTTGGGGCTTGGAAGGCAGCCTCCTTCTGCTAACTGCCTGCTCTGAGCATGTCCTTTGGGACATATGCATTCTGTACTGATCCAAAGCCTTTGTGGGGGCAAGGCACCTTGACCCTGGTTAACATGTTGCACTGCTAGGCAGGCTTCACAGGGAAACAGAGGAAAGATGTAGGTATTTAGGTTTAAGGTAAATATCTTCGGGTAGTAGCAGTAGGAGTCAGAAACAAGAGACTGCCAGTGCTAAAATGTGTATATAAATATATGTATAAAAGAAATTCTACCCTATTCTTAACAACACGATATCCGGCTAACGGTACTAGACTATCTCAACCGAAATACAGAATCTCAGAATCCTGTGTTTGTAGCAACTCTGACTCTGATCTACAATCAGAGTCTTCTGTCTCTTTCTCTTAACACGGTAGTCTAAGTAGTCTTGATCTAGTGCAAAACAAATGAAGAATCAATGGCTTGTCTAGAGTTGCTGCCCTCTTTGTTATTAAAAGATTTTCTGGGTTTCATGCTCCTCCCCTTTGTATCACATATTTCTGGCAAGAAATCTTTTTATTCTAGCTCCAGTCAACTCATGTCGGTCCATGCTACCTAATACACATTTTTAAAGGCTTTTTAGTTTTTGTAATATGCCTTATAGCATCCATGATAAAAGTGACGCAGGATGATGCAGGCAGGGTGGTGAACCCACAGCCTCACTATAGTGATTTGGTCTGGGTTTGATAGAAACCAGAGCACTTTGAAGTACGTTACCAGAAAGACCCTAGCCACAAGAATAAAGTACTTTCCCAGACAAACCTTAGAGAGCAAGCATCCTTCCTTCACCTTCTCCTAATCTATTCCCACCTGAGTGCATCCAGAATCTCTGAGGGACACCGTACTGCTAAAGATGAATTTCCTGCAGTATTATAGGCCCTGTGTTACAAATGCTTCCTGTCACCAGTTTACCACCACCTTTCACCACTCCCTTTTCCTTATCTATTTATTCCCCATCTTTCTTAAAAAGAGGAGAAACTGAGAGAATGAACTGGAACATACCTTAGCTGCTTTTTTTCATCTTTAGCTTTAGACAAAATGGTTAGGAAAAGCGTGATGACAAGGAAAAGCAGTGCATTTTTCAGTGACTACTACCATTCTGGACCACTAAGACATCTTTGTTCTAATAACAAAAGCAATTGACCATGGAAATGTTACGCAAATCTTGTACTCAAGGAGAATTCATTGTTTTAGTAAGCAAGTTATGCACAAAGAGATGTAGATCCTGTGGAAGTTATATTACTGTGAGATACGAGTCCAAAGCAAAATATGAAGAATGCTTAGAGAACTATGACTTTATTTTCATTGCTTTCCACAATCTAACTTGAGTAAATCAACAGCAGAAAAAGAGCTACTTCGAATTACCAAGTCTTTCAAAAAATTAATGTAAGAATCTTTGTATCCTTTTTTTCCCCCTTTGTATTGAACTTCTTGCATGAATCTCACCAGGTCTGCATTTGTGGAACCCCTGGATCTATACTGATATATTTGACTTTGATTACTCTAAAAAAGCAAGTTATGCACTGGCAGGAAATCATGTATTTTGCAAATAGCACTCTGCCAATATGTATCTGCAGAGTGCAGTGCAACTCAATTATAAAGACCTAGATATAGGGTGCAGTAGTTATCAGATGCTCTCAGCAGGTTGTTAGGCTTTTTTAATTGAACTTATATGGGAAATTTTAATTGATAGATGCATGTTAAGCAGAGTGGGAAGGTAGCTGTAAGACTCATGGGAAACAGGTGGCTTTGTAGGGTCATTGGACCCTGAAAGATTTGAACCCCAGTACCCATATGACTTTTGCTATAGAAAAATGTTTTCTAAGTCATAAGAAGGCCTTTGTTTTCACTGCATACTGTTTGTTTATTCACAGCAAGGGTTATGGACCTAAAGGGAGAAAAGTGCAAAGGATATGGTCTGAGTCAGATACAATGTCAGGACCAAAAAACCCGATGTCTGCATCAGCCCAAGGACAAGATGAAAAGTCATCTAGGATTAAATATATAGCAATCTGGAATCAAGAACAATAAAATCAAGAGTCAAGACAGGGGCATACATTCACTTTAACCAGCTGGTAAAATTTTTTATTTTTACTCTTATTATGTGGCTCCTGATCAGGCTTCTGCAAACCCAGAGCTGGTCTTGCTTTTCAGGTCTGTAGCTGTCAAGGGAACTCTTACTGCCAACCCTGATGGTTGTCGCAAAGCAGTCACAGAGAAAAAGCTTTCTATGAGGATCACCAGTTGATATAAGCTACATTTCTTTGTTTAATTTTTTTGTTGCCCATGCTGTATTTTCCTTGCAATGCCTGTCAAGGTGGCATGAGAGGGAGTGCTGTCTCCAACCAGGGAACAATATCTGAGGCACCCAGCCCTCACAGTCCCCTCCAGAGTGCTCCTCATTCAGCCAAGATGTCACACAGAAACTTCTCTATCTGAAGAACTGTGAATCAGCACCGCAGCATGAGCCAAATTTTCTTCATTCATGGAGCCCCTCTTCAGAATCTCTATTAGACAAACAGAACAAAGATCTTTCACATTTACGTTTCGATAGCCTTTCACATATGTAATATGGTGGCACCACTCTAGCAAAGACCTCGTCCCCAGAGGACACCTGGGTATTTATCTCTGTAGGTAGAAATCGCATGCAACTGGAATATTTGCAACATTTCCCAAAATCTACACCTACAGATGTAGATTGCTGCCTGATGAATTATAGGAAGACTAGAAAACTGTGCAGATTAAGGTTAAAAAATCTGAAGGAGTCCTATAAGAAAGTCAGCAATGGTAATCTGAGGCAGGTGAGTAGGAAGTGAAACACTCCTGCCTCAGAAATGATGTGTTTCAAAAGTCATCACCTGAGGGGTGGTAACACCTTCTCTTTCAGAGGATGGGGGAAAAGGAAGGAGACAGAAGGAAGGAAAATTGTGTTAGCTTCTCTCTCTAGGGATATCACAGCAGAGGGCAATGGCAAGGTAACCGACACTTTACAGGTGACCGTGGCCATGGCACCAGCCCAACAAGAACATTAGCCAATGCATTTTCCCCGGTGTGCGTAGACTCATCACATGGCTAGGCAGGGCAGGTGCCTGAAAAGGCATCCAGTCCCATCCTCACAGGAGTGCTTTAACCAGGATACTTTTAACAGCCAAACCAGAACTGTATTTATGTTTTCTGTCAATTACTCCAGGAGACCTGACACAAGCCACGGTCTAAAAGGGATGTGTTTAATCTCAGCAGGTTCTGAGGGATTCCAGATGGCCCCAGGAAACAAGCAGGTCCTCTATGAAAATATTTTCTTAACTGCGATTTACAAATAACGTGGTCTGGGTCCCCTAAGAGCAGCTGTCCTTCCTGTTCAAACTGTCTCTTGGTTACTAGTCTCCTCATGTAGCATGCAGTCTCTGGGGTGCTCTTAGGTATACCCTGGATTGTAGGGCTTACCCATAACCTGAATAACCTGCCTCAATACTCAACATATTTTGCTTGCAGGTGCTATCAGTAAGTAGTTTTCACACTCAGCAACAGAAAAGTATTCATGCGCTTAGCAGTGTGCATCTGGTTTTGAGGCTCAGTATACGCTAGGAGGGCCTATGGCTCTATCAGTCCTTTTCCTCCTTCACTGTAGTCCTGGCAGGGTAAAAATATCAAACTGTCGTAACTTTTACATCCTAGGAAAAACAGATTCCGAAAGGAAGATGTCATATATGTGGGAGATATAGTAAGGAGAATACAGGCTGGTGCACGGGGATCTAGATCTGGAATATGAGGAGTCATGAAGAAGTGGAAGTGTGAGTTGACTGTGGATCTGGTGAACTGTCCTACCTCACCTTTAGTCTGAACTCAATGCTGCTGAAGTCTGTTCTGCTATCCCTTGTTCTTGGGCAGAAGCAGCAGCTGAAGCATGAACCTGCAAGGGTAGAGAAAAGTGTGATGTTTAGTGTTTACATAATATGTTTCCTTACCAGCACAGGCCTGGGATATGACGAAGTGGTTGGTGTGTGTCCTTGGATAGTATGTTGTGGAAGGTGTCTTAACAAGAGATCTCTGAATCCCTCATTGTCCAAGAAATAAATTGCAAAGTGCAATAGTTAACACTCAACAGTGCTCTCCATACCAATGTCAAACCAGACAAAAAAGCAGGGTCAGATGATCCTGAGTTAACTAAGGGCACATGTAGGAGAAACATGGTCATCACAGTAGGGCCACAGCATCATGGCAGCAGAGGATAAGCACTGGACAGCACCAGAAATAGTCGTAGGTGCTCTCATATCACCTCCGTCAATTACATGGGGAAGGAACAGAGGAGAAGTTGTAGGAGTTAGACAGATATCAGAACTGTGACGCATGGAGATAACATGATCACAATATTGGTGTGATATGAATCATTCCTAAAGAAGGAAGGAATTGTTCCTCTTCTGATTATAGTAATCGTCTTCCCTCTTGAAAGTTCTGGTACTGTCCTAGATGTCTCATGTAGCAATAGCACAGATATACCAGCCAGTATATTTACAAATTGTGCTACTAATTACAATAACTTGTCATCAGCAACTTGTGACACTACTATGGCTTGTCAGCATATCTCCTGTGCTACAGTTTGATAAGAGCTTGACATAATTCACTTCCATAAGGCAGTATTTATATGGTGAGCTAAGCTGGGGCAACAACAGTACCAACAGTACAACTATCTTGACAGTATATTAAAAGCAGTTCAGCATAGTTGTGTCTGGAGCCATCCATCATAGCCCTGAGATGAAATCTCATCACCTGCTACCATGTTGTTAGCAGGCTTAAGAGAAAAAGAAGCACTGGTGGGTGAGAACCTCAGTGCAAAGCTGCACAGTGGATCAGTGTTACAAATAGTAGAGAGGTCAATGGCAAGCTGACAAAGGAGCTTTACAGTAGTTTTACAGAGCTTGTGAGATGGGGGTGATGACTGGATAAAACTAGGCCCTTTGTAAGAAACTGTATGATCTGCAACATGGAAGTACTCCAGCTGAGGGAATTCTCATTAAATGTTTGATGGAGGAGTCCTGGTAGACTTTACTGATTGGTGTGGGCATAAGAAAGTACTACCTCTGTTTTACAATAGTATTGTAAGCTGCTTACAAAACTTATGTGTATTTACAATGAAACTATTCAGTAATCCATCTTTGAAAGTGTCTAAAAATGACTGCCCTTTATTCAGGGTTTTGTATGTAACGAACACAATGTTTATTCCTTGAAATGTTTGTTAAAAAGACAGATATTCTTGTTTGTGCTTTTGAGTGGCCATAAACTGAAGATGAAAGACAAGACTATCACAGCATCTTTCTGACTGTTTCTCTAATAGCATGATAAAGCATAAGAAATCACAGCCAATTCCAGGCTTAAAAAAAACAGTAGTACGTGAGCTATGAAGAGAGTTAACTAAAGGCTAATAGGAAGATTTGAGAAGGGAGAAAAGAAAGAAACTCAGGGATTTGCCTGAAATTCTGAGGTGCCTCCCTGCAATACAGCATTTGCAAGAGACCATTTGTCTGTGCCTGCAGGAGGAAAATATTCCTTAAAATTCAGTATCTAGGGCTGTCAGCCTCACTTTTGATGCCTGTAGCTCAACAAGAGACATCCGCCAACCTCACAGTTCCTCCAGATGGTACCTTCATATACTGTTTTATCTCTAAAGGTCTGCCACTCACATAAGTTTAGTGACAAAGTCAAAATTCATTCAGCAAAGCAATCTTCTCCAAGTTTTCTCTTCTCCCTATCTTTCTTTCATTTCTTATTCAGTATAAATGCAGTTTCCTTTGAATCGTTGCTTGCACCAGTCTTGTCTTTGGGAATTAGACATTGAAATCCAACTATAAAATGACATGTTATCCAAGAGTTCTTTGCTATTCAGAGAATTTCTTTGGTAATTAGAACATTGTTAAGGTTCTTGGAATTGAACTGCAAGAAATATTAATCTTTCCTACATTCCACCATGCCCATGATATTCAAAATGTTTTAGCTTTGGATAAGGATGACACATAAAATCCCATGTCATTTTTAATGCAGTAGACTATCCCAGTACCAAATTCTTTGTCTAAAACTTTTACCTCTTACTATTAAGAGGGAAAAAGTTTCCATAATGCCTTTGTGCCTGTGAAAATGTCTTCCTTTTTTTCAGTCCTAAGACTTTTTTTTCTTTAACAGGTTTTCAAAACCAAACAAAAAAGAGCCCGAATAACAACAAAAACAAATAAGAACAAGAAATTAACCACATTAAGGAATTAGGAAGTCATCTAAAAAAGGCTTGATGATGTTCTCAAAATCTACAGAAACAGAAGAAAACTGAATTTTGACTTTCTGAAAATCTCAAAAATCATAAATACTTTTCTTGTTAGATAAAATCTCCTAGTAACCAAATGATTCCTGATGTTTTGTTTCTGTATTTAGCACACAAAGTATGACAGAGAATATTTTGAAGACTAACTTCTAAACTACTGTCCTGTGGCTACCCTTTCATTTTAATGTGTACTTGACCTTATTTGTCTTAGTCATGTAGATTGTCTTACCCAACATCCCTACATTCTTTTGCCCAGTGCTGTCATCACTATTGTCATGCTTTACATGTTAGTCTCAGTTTTTCCTTTCCATCCTCCAGTGTCAAGGGGAATGATGTCATCAGCACGACAGCTGTCCCTTCCCATCTGGAATTCATAAAGGGATAATATTCTGTTTCCATAAAAATAGTTCAGTGCTGCCTGATTGCCTGGGTTTGTGCGAAAGTCAGAGAGTTTTGCCCCCACACACATTCCAGTGGGCCTCTGATGATTTCCATAGTGTCAGTGCTGTGAAACATCCTTCCCCGATCCTGTCTGCAGGAAATATAAACTGCAGTGATCTACCAGCTTCTTGGTGTTTTCTTACAAGGTTGGATGAAGTGCTGATAGCTTAGTTTTATGGACAGAAGAGTTTGAAATCTGAATCCTTTGTCTGTGTTAGTATTGAAATTATGATGATGGCCACGGGTTTGACTGTGTCCTTTGCATTGCTCTTGGCTGTCAGACCTCTGGGAAGGGCACAGCTCTAAAGCAAGGTAATGATTGCCCAGCCTGTACCTGGCAATGGTTTTACAATCTTTCTCCACAAATGATTTACAATCTTTCTCCATAAAAATTTACATCACTCACAATTTCTACAGCAGAGGTAGAAAGTAGGCTAAAAAAATTTGTGCATATATTTAGCATCTTTGAGACTACCAGAGACTCTGAAGTTAAGCCCACACACAAGAACAGGCTCAAGGTTGGTTTTTTTGACACTCTACTGCATTTCAGTGTTCTGTTCCTGGTGGAAACATGCAGCTCTCAAAATCACCATGAAAAAAAAAAATGGCATTTTTTGCTAACATTATCCACAACCTCAGCAAACAGGCCAAAATTCAGCAATCCATGAGACCATATTAGATCACATTAGTCTCTTGCAATGAGTGGTAGCCCTTCGAAGACAAGGACAAATTCAGCTGGTAAAGTAAGGTGAGAAAAATCTTATGCCTTTTGCCATCACATCTTTCAAAACCAGAAGTTCCACACAGAAAATTGTAACATGTTGAAATAAAGCTGGTAGTTTGTATAAATATACATATAAAAATTATGATAAAAGTAAAATCTGAAATAAGACCCCAGAGAAACACAGCACATAGCACAACTATAATTTTAAACAGATGAGGAACTACTTGCATTTTTAAAAGCTATGTTGTATCAGAGTCTGAGTTATTATGTGAATTGGATGGAAATGTACTCCATGTTTTGAAGGGTTTTGAACGAACTTAGACACAGTTCATAAGCTGCTTCACTTAGGTGTTAAAAATTGTTCTTCCACATCTGTGCTTTTCCCAAAGGAAACAGCAAAGTCAATGGCTTTCTTGTACATTTTTTCTCCCAAATGATTGAGACAACAGAGTAGGATTTTAATGGATATAACACGTATTTCATTTTTTTATCTTCCTAAATGAGCAGCTAAATTTAGTATAAAATAACCTATCCCTTTTCTCTCTGTTTATAATGCTTGTTTATAAAATGATGCCAGATTGTCTGCCCTTGAACAACACTATTTCCATGCATGTTAAAAAAAGTAAAACATAGGCAGCAGCACTGAAAGATTCCACAGACTTCTCCACGAAAATACTGAAATATTGACATAAAGGAACAATTTACATGGATAGAGGCATAATATGTTCTCCAGACTAGCTGCAACTACATTTTTTTTGCTGTTATGAGGTCTTTCTGCTAATCATCAGGCTAATTTCAAACATTTCAGGAAATATCAGATCGCAACAAGCTTAAGCTACTTCTGACTTGAACAGAATTAATAGCTGCACCTGAGGGCACATCTAGATGAGGATAATAGCTTATGTCTTCAAAAGTTTCAGCACCAGTCTAGGTAACCTGCTTTAAAATAAAACTTTGCACCCAGTGTTCCTTTGCACTAAAGGGAAGCTGTGGTAAGGACATGCTGACTGGCAGTTCTCATATCTTAATGCCCCATTATATTTAGTAGCCCAGATTCTGCCAACGAGACATAAGCAAAGCACCTCAAATGACTGGGAAAGCTAGCTCTTTTCACTGACTGCTCAAAATTATTTTCAGTCTGTCACCATCAGGAAAATGAGGAAAAGAAGTCTTCACTCTTTTGAACTATTTAAAGAAATACAAAGAGGAGTAATTTCGATTTGTACATTATATGATTTTAACCTTTAGAGACATTTTATTGGTTGCAATGGATTAGTTGCATGGATTTGACAGATGGACCACTTGGTGGATAAGGAATTGGCTGGATGGTCGCACTGAAAGAGTTGTGGTCAATGGCTCAATGTCCAAGTGGAGACCAGTGACAAGTGGTGTTCCTCAGGGGTTGGCATTGGGATCAGCGCTGTGTAACATCCTTGTCGGCGACACGGACAGTGGGATTGAGCACACTCTCAGCAAGTTTGCAGACAACACCAAGCTGTGTGGTGAGTTCGACAGGCTGGAGGGAAGGAATGACATCCAAATGGATGCCATCCAGATGGATGCCAGCCCAGAGGGCCAACTGTATCCTGGGCTGCATCAAAAGCAGCATGACCAGCAGGTCAAGGGAGGGGATTCTCCCCCTCTGTTCTGCACTCATGAGATCCTCCCCTGCAGTACTGCCTTCAGCTCTGGGGCCCCTAACACAAGGACATGGACCTGTTGGATTGAGTCCAGAGGAGGGTTACGAAGGTGATCAGAGGGCTGGAGCACCTCTCCTATGAAGACAGGCTGAGAGAGTTGTTCAGCCTGGAGAAGGGAAGGCTCCAGGGAGACCTTATAGCAGCCTTCCAGTACCTAAAGGGGCCTACAAGAAAGCTGGGGAGGGACTTTTTACAAGGGCATGGAGGACAAGGGGAAATGGCTTTAATCTGGAAGAGGGAAGATTTAGATTAGGTATCAGGAAGAAATTCTTCACTGTGAGGGTGGTGAGGCAGTGGCACAGGTTGCCCAGAGAAGCTGTGGATGTCCCCTCCCTGGAAGAGTTTCAGGTCAGGTTGGAGGAAGGTGTCCCTGCCCATGGCAGGGGGGTTGGAACTAGATGGTCTTTAAGGTTCCTTCCAACCAAACCATTCTATGATTCTATGATTCAATGGTACTGTCTCTCCTTTTTGACTGTATCTGTGTATGTATGTCCATATACATATTCATCATACTCGTACTCCACATATATAATATGGGCTTCAGCCTCAGGTATTTCGAGAGAACATGGAAATGTCCCATCTACTACCATAACATAAACAGACACGGATATAGGTCATTAAAGCTTGCATGTTCAAAAGGTACAAATTACTTTCATATCATAACTCCCCCTGCAAATATCTGACCCCTTAATCATTTCAGTCTCTTCTTCAGAATACAGCCTAAAAGCATCACAGAGACTCCCAAGCAGATGGCACAAGTATTCCAGAAGACGATGCTCTGTTTTTTCCAAAAAATTGATAACATGTTGAGCTTGATTTTATTATCACAAGAGAATTAAATATTTCCATTTTAAGCAGCTGCTGCACCTTCTCTGTTTACAGTCCTCTTTCACTATTGGTGTAAGCCATCCAACCAGTTAAGCACCAGCTATGATTCTCTTTACAAGTGCTAAGGAAACTAATTAAACCTAATGAAAGCAATCAGTCTGCAAGTGTGAGAATGTTCTTTTTTTGCTTTTCTGAATATAGGTATAATGTTACCGACCCTTGGTGGTGGCCAGGCACTCCAACATTCTGCTAATGTATAAATTAAACAAGACGTGAGCTGTAGATTAAAAATCTTAAGTGCCAATTCCAAGTCAATACCACAGACCTGCCAATTTTCTATTTCTGGCATAAAAGCTTACTATTTCCTCTTAAACTTTTATTACAAGGTATGAAAGCAGTACTATGTAGAGGTTAAGTCTTTTCACTTGACTATAGTGCCTCCAAGATTAAATTATGTTAATTTAACACAAAAAGTTAGCCATTGAAATAGAGCAATATATCCTAATAATTTTTTTAAGGGTTTAGGACTGAATTTTCAAATTCTATATTTGAGGTGTATTGTTAAGTGGTTGAGTAGGGAAAAATGTTGGTGTGGAAGTTGTATTGTGTTCAGCATGGCAATGTGACCCTCTTCAGCATTTATGCAACTGTAAGGACATTTTTAGGAGCCCCTATTGTCTCAATCAGGAAAAATTATATAATCTTTCTTTACGAACTTGAAAATATTATGGACTTTTGCAATAAAACATTTATCTATTGTATCAGTCATTTTTCCAAGTCACTGTTGTTGGGATACTTTTTGGTAAAAAACATATAAAAATTGTGATTACATTTTGTTTGATTTTAAGTTACAGAAATTTTAAGTTTAAATTGCAGTGAAAAAACATTCCGTGATTCACTTCACCACAGTTCTTATATAAAACAGAGCAACCTTTCCATATGTTTAATTCCTCAGTCTCAAAAAAAAATCCATCTTCATAACAAAGAAAATCCATGCTGATTGCACTAATTGATTTCCTTGGAACAAGTGATTGCATAGCATAGCTAGCTGCTGAGTAAAGAATCAAGCTCAAAAAAACACCCAAACCCAAAGCCATGTGCTTTAGTTACAAAAACTGATTTATGGAACCAACTTTCCAAGTCACTCATTGCTGTGTAACATTCCAGGCGTATCAGGAAAATTCAGCATCTGTGCTGCCTGATGTTTTTTTGCTGGTTCGGCACATCCTAATGTGTGCTGGTGTCTGTGATGGAACATTGGAACGTCTGAGGAACATTGCTCCAAGGAATGTTGCAGAGTGGATACCACAGTGAAAAAACAGCAGGGGGACAGATGGAAAGAAAATTGTGAAAATTTTAAAAAGTGGCAAGAGTTTAGCACATTCCTCTGAAGATCAGGCCACAATGGGGCAGGTGCTGTATTATAATGCATGTAATGTGTGTTGTTGGGGTACTCTTTTAGTCTGACCTTCCATCATGAGATGCAGTATGAGAACTCAGACTCTAGAGAAATGCTAATTCCCGTGCAGTTTGGTAAAGACTTTCTATTGAATAGGTTTCATCCTTGCTGTTCAGACTCTTTGGTCTTTAGAGATTTATTTAAAGCTTTCAAAATCATTCTCTTTGCTTATTCTAACTGGTTCTAGATGGGTGACTAAAATTGCTAAATGCAGTTCAACATAGAATATGATAAATAAACACTATAGCATCATTACAGAAAGTAAGTGCCCTTTTTGCAAGGGACTGTGTTTTTTTAAGGGACTGTGCATTCCCCCTGTAAAAATGATGAATGGAAGCAGGAAATGCTGCAGGATACTTCCAACATTCTGTAAGCTATTGCATTGCTTCTGGACCACCAAGGTCTTTGGCCACAATTATTTAAAGCTGCTCCTTGTGTTTCTATCAAAAGTATTCTGTGATTCTATGGTTCTATTTTAAAAGAAAACAATGGCACTGATGCTAATCATTACAATTAATGTACTGATTTTTCCAGACTTGTATCTGGGAGTCACCCACTGCCAGGTTATAAAGTCTTACAGTGGTGAGTACTTGTCTGATCATCAAAGAAATGCCAAGAACTGATGTGTTGTATCTTGTGCACAAGCACATTACCATGTTTGATTTCACAAAAATCAGTGAGTGTACCCAATGCTTGCAGTATACCAGGTTTCCTTTAGCATTCTAAGATCCAGAATTTAAGGCTCAATTTATGTGTAAAGGCTCTATTGAAAACCTCTTGTGGCACTGGGACAATAACTGAAATTACTGGAAAACCATGTAGCTTTGATTTAGCTGGTTCTAGCTGAATTATATATGAACTAAATAAAAATAAGATTAATATTTTTTTAATTACATTTGTATGTTTTTTCTTGTTCAGTCCTCTGGACATGACTGTTTATATGAGTGGATTAAGTTTTCCAAGGAAAATCCCCAGGATCTTTCCCATAATCCCAGATAAACAGTAAATAAGAGTAAATTTACTCAGTTATAAATATGTATCTTCTCAAGCAGAAAAACAGTGCAAATGATAACCAGCTAGGAAGAAGGAAGTTGGAGGAATTGTTTTCACAGTGCTACTGTGTCAGGTCCTATAGTTACTTGTTCATGTCGGACACCAAGAGGTATTTGGGGGAAGAAGGGCAAAAGGGAATCTTTACAGAAAGCAATCTTGTAATCAATCCGTTATACAGGCATGAGAACCTCTAAGTAAGGCCTTTTGCTATATTGTGCACATAGGCCCAAACTCATCCCACCCAGATGAAGGCACACAGCAGAGCTGGGGCGGTGAGATACTTTTTGCTGTAGGCCCCCTTTAAGGTCAGTGTAAAGCAACTTCTCCAGAAAACAATTTGGCTCGCCTGAGATCTGATTCACAACTGAGGTCTCAGGTACTCTTCCTTAGCAGTCAGAGATAAGATAGGCACATCTAGAACACGCTTAAAATTAAGTGGGATAAATCTAGTGTCTAAATAACATTGTCTAAAATCATCTAAATCTGATTTTTCAATAGCTTTCTAGCTTGGTGAGTGACAGCAATAAGCATTCAACATTAACAGATATGAGATCAAAATTCAGGCCTTTATTTCACTGAGTAAAGGTAAATTTATAAAACTGGTTCAGCTGAGTAAATTTCAGACACTTCTTTGGAGCACTGTTTTCAAAGAAACCATTTCTGTTTATTATTGGAAGGAATCAAAGATTTAAGTCCTGTTAAGAGTGATAGAATTTACAGCCACATTTGTATTATTTTAGTTTCTTGCCTTTAAAAAAGAAAGAGATCAAACCACTTGAAATTCTAGTAGCTTGTCAGAAAATTGTACCATTGGTTGGGTCACATCTCCTGCTATCATTAAGCAGAATGTGGTAGGCAGAACACTTTGAAACAGTAATAAACTGCTACTGCAATGCTTAGGGAATTGGGAAGGGAAAAAATGTTTCAGGACAAATGAGAATTCAAGATTATAATGGGCCTAATTCTCTCACATATAATTTACCAAAATTCTCATCATAACATTACTAATTCAAAGGCTTTGTAAATAACTTGACATCTGGAAAAGATGAACAACAAGAGGAAAGTGGCCTTTTCACTTTAATGCTCAATGAAGTAATTATGGTTGAGAAAAAGAAGATGAGTTCTCACTGGCAGATAAGTCAAATAATTATGGTGAGTATGATAGGTGAAAGAGGGTCACTGAAACAAAGAGCAGGAAACTGCACAAACAGATAAATTCAGATTTGAGGTTCAATGAGGAAGAAAAGACAATTTATTCATTTGGAAAATGATTCCAGCAATGTTTTGAATATGTGTAGTTAAAACCTTTTTTATTAAAAATAAAAAAAAAATTGAGTGACTGAAGAATTCACTGTATTGTGAATGAAATGGAACACCAAATTCAAGAATCCACTACACTATTGGGAACACACTGTTGTTGGTCTTTTGATTCTGCTAACTAACTTAGAAATAGCAAATTGCAGTAGAAATAAACAAGACCTTGAGGTGACATCAAGTAAGAAGATTTTCTAATTGGTTTTCTCTTCCAGACTAGTTCTCTAGCAGAAATTGCAATGTGCAACAAAAACGGTATCATTAAACAACTTCACCTACTTGAAACATTGTGATAATACAGTAGCACTGTGTGGTTTTAAGACCTGGGAGCTGGTCCAAAACTCACTGAAGTCAAAAGAAATTTCTTAATTTAAAACATTTGGTGTAATTCAGTCCCTGACTGGTTTAATAGCAAGATTTTGAAGTATTTGGATTGCTTTTCTGCAGATCAGTAGATCTGATTAACCATTGTTCCCTACTAAATTTGAGCACTGATGAAATTTATCCACTTCCAATATGCAGGCATTCTGCATAATCTATGGTTTCACAGAAAACAAAGCCAAAGGGAACCATTAGGTTGCCTAATCTGACTTCAGCTCTATCAGAGAAAATTATATTTCATCTCAATTCCCTACATATTTAATTGTAATGAATGTTTCAGTCCTCAAAAACCTCAGAGATATGACAGTATAGAGACAAAGGTGTCCAAGGTCCATGTGAAAGAAGAAAACTGATTATGTGTGGGGTAAAGAGATATATCTGCAACTGAAGAAGAAAGTGAAAAGCAAAAGGCCCTTTCAGAATCATCTAGGATAAAATTCCTTCTTAACTACACATCTCAAAAAAAATATGATTCTAAGTGTGTGAGAAAATAAACCACTCAGACACCTGTGAGAATTCTCTGTACCAAATCAGTGACCTATCCAATATCCAGCTGCTGCTTATTTTTGTTACTTCTGAGGGGGCAAAAAATAAAAGAATAAAACTAAAAACTTGGCAGCAGGGGAATAATTCCTCCTTCACTCTTCTAGATAATCACGTAAAGTCCAAAAGCCATTAGCTCTGATTGTAATCATTGGCTTAATACAGTTCTACACAGACCTACAAAAAAAGCATGATCAGGGAATGCAAATCCTTCTCCCAGCTGTCACTCACCCAGGCCAAAGAACTTCTTCAAACAGCCAGAGCAAAACATATTTTTCAGAAAGCCACCTAGTTTTGCCTTACAAACACCTAAGGATTATTCCCTATTATTTTGTTATTCTACCAACCTATCGCACATTTCATAACGTAGTCTAGATAATGAATAAATAATGTTAAATAGCCTTTTAGCAAAAGGTTGTATTTTGGGGCAATTCCAATGAAAACAATTCCATCATGAATATCTTCCTAAGAACTACTGCATTGTTAGATTTCAGTGAGACAGAGTTTAACTGAGGTCCTATGCACTCTTATTACTACCACACAATGTAAGCTTTTGAGTCAAAATGTCATGAGGTTTAGTCAATTGCCTTTGAGCAAAGATATTTCAGGTATGATTGAAGACCATTTAAAAGCATTACCAAGACTACCTCTGTATCCTCCTGTAGAGTCACAATGCCAGCTTTTTTCTATAAATGTCTGCAAGAAATGTTTATAAAGGGGAAAGCTCAGTTTTTCTTCCCTCCAATCTCCTACTAAAAAATTGTTAGATTTTACTTTTGAAACTGGCCTGCTCAGGCAAATAATCAGTCCACTGACCACCACGGGTAACGAAGCCCGACAAGAAGCAAGCAGGGCTGCAAGACAGCAAGGTGGGCAGATAAGGAGTGGGAGGAAAACTCAGTGTGACATCATGTAGTCGTTAGCATGAGTTAAGCCTAGTTAGCATAGCTGTTAGGATACCATTTTAAGCAAATTTTTATTTTAGTAGGAGTGGACAAACTTTAACCAAACTTTTGATTAAGTAGAAGTAGATGAAATACCACCAACCTCTTGTCCCACAGAGCAGAATGAACCTTGAATAGCTTTTGTGTGCTCAAGCAAACAGATGGCCAAACCATGCTAGCAACCTGTTGATAGTCAAGAAGTGCAACCATCTTCAGAACAAGCAGGTTGTGCACACTAACAACAGTGAAATCAGCCATTTGCTGATAGCAAATCAGAAAACATCAGTGGAATTTGGACAGATCAGTCAACAGGGAGGTGTTATCTACCCAAATAAAGAATATTGGAGGGGGATCCAGGGTACCAGAGATACTCTGAGTGGCCCCATGACCCTGGGGTGGGGATTTGGGACCATTTCTCTAACTCCGGGAGGAGCCAGGGATCTGAAGAGACCCCAGGGGACCTGCAGCCCTGCCCCAGGATGATGCATAGCACAGCTGGAACCACTACACTAACCCCTCTGACATTTCTCCTGGTTCATGTCACCTCTCCCACATCACAGGGAAGTTGTGTAATTATTAAAACTGTGTATCTCTGTGATTAAAGTGTTTTGGTATCCAAATCAATTTGTCTCCACACTGGCATTTGCTCTTAAACCATGATATGCCACTAAGTGAAGGGATATAGATTGAGCTCAGCTCTTATTATACATCAGAGAACCCTCACAGAAAACAGACGTTAAAAGGAAGCCTCAGTGTATTTTGCCACCTTTAGACCATCCCAACTGTACCTAGCTATTGACCATGTGTGTAAGCTGATTTTTCAGCCAATGCATCGCCCCTACGCAGATTCTTTAGCTTCTAACAAGCTATGAAGACTGATTAAAACTTTCTGAAAATGGGGCATCCATAATGGTTCCCACCTGTCTACATTCCTGCCTGATAAGAGCTGAGGCCATATTATAGCACCCGTCTCAGAAGGGACACCATCTTCTTATTCACATAGAATTTTCAGGAAGTTAAGGTGAAGTCCAGTCTAGATATCCACACTTGGGCTTGTCATTTAGCTCATTTCTCTATACAGTTAGTGGACAGAAATAGACATTTCTATAGCCAGATTTGTCTCAACCTACAATAAATGTCTAAAACAGATTACATAAATCACAATATACAGTGACCATTCCCCTCCACTGCCTATGAAGGGAGCCTGGGGTGTTGAGTTTAAATGGACATATCCACACTTTCAGCCATCCAAAGTTACGTGAGGTTACTCTCAATCTTGCTGTCTTTGAGATTTCTTTCCACACAAATGTACTTGAAATTGTCCAGTAAGCCCAATTTAATATCTACACACATACACAGCATGATCGCATAAGCATTGATTTCTCAGGAAACCAGGTTAAAAATAGGAGGTAATAAATCAGTGCTGAACTGTGTTCATTTCTTATCCTAAGTCCCATTATTTCTTTATGGTCTCAGAGGCTGCATGGCCTGGAAATTCACAGAACTGAAATATTATCCTGGGTATTATTGAATGTTATATTATTTAAAGATAATTATGAAAATATTTGGAACCTGCAATATAGGAGGAACAGTTACATGATGACAGCTTCAGCTGAACAAAACATACTATATTGTAGTCTGATAAATGCTTTGTTTGCATGTAATAACAAAAGACAACTGGAATTTACTGAATGTATTTGAGCTCTTGTGGGTCTTGATATTCTTTTCATAGCTACTTGCTCATTCATAGTTTAAAGCCAGCCTCTTATTTGGGAAGTAGGACAGTCCAAACTCAAAAAAACTAATAATTTACACCATTTTGGTAATTAGTGGGAACTAGGTGGAATTACATCTGCTGCAAGGCTAGTTCACACTATAAATGTGATAAAAATATTTTTAGTGTAAATGAGAATCAGATCTGAAGTGTTCCATTTCTAGATTTTTTTTTTTTTTTCTGGAGTTCTTCAAGGACACCTTTCTTTTGGCATTTCAGTCTCTTACTAATGTTAGATTTCCCAGAATAGTGAGCTTTATCTCTTCAGGAAGCAGAAAACTTACGACCTCTTCTTGAATATTTTCCCAGGTGGGAACATTTTTTTTTTAATTATTTTTAGGTTTATTTTGGCGTTTTCATATCACCTGCAACAAAGCATCTTTTACTTTCTCTCTTCTTTCCAGTTTATCACCAGGCATTTTCATTACTGGGGTTAAAAGCAGCATTGCCAGAGCTTTACCTCACTCAACATAGACGAAGAATGTCTGAACAGAAGTCTTCAGAGACAGGCACCTCCAGAAGGTGATATATCTGCCCTATCTTAGATATCTCTCTTAGGAAAAGATGAATAGACTTTTGACTAGAATTCTGTCAGTAAGAAGTTTTATATAAATATCTTTTAGAAGTGTTTTTAACAGAATATTTTTTATCTAAGGAATATAAATTGTTTCTATTCCTACCAACTGATGTATCTGGCTGGCTATCAAAAGTGAGTTTGCTTATCTTACTTCAGCAACAACTGTATTCAAATGCTACCACTGCCATTGGTTCATGTTACCCCTACCTCGTTAGCACTCCATGGAAAAATAAAGAATGGAGGAATAAACAGCCTTCTCATCATCTCGTGCTCCCTCCATGTCAAAGATGAAAAAGTTTGAATGGACAGTTAAGGGAAACTACCGCTGTATGAAATATATCTCTTAATTTTAGTCATCTAAAAATAAGGGATCTACTTAAAACTAGATATCCAAGTTGCTTGTATGCTCACGGAAGGAAGACTTGCATGTTGAGGATCTTTCATGATTTGAGGCACCTATTTTAACACAAGATGAGTCATCTTATACAGGCCATTCTCCTTATTGACTAGGCAGTGGCCTAGACAGCTAGGTTCAACAGACACTTTGGTTTCAAATAACCAATGTTAATTCAGAGCAGTCCCTTGCAGAATTTACTGCCCATTCCACGGTTTTATAGAGACCCAGATAACAAGAATTACATCCTGACGATAACACTGAAGTTATGGGAGTATGAAAATCAGTCAGACAGATGCTTAGATCTGGAGTACCTTGATGAGGTTAACTAGGAAGCCTGATTTAGGGAACGGGGCTTGGCAGGTTTGCTGTGAGCCTGCTTGGAAGGAGGCTTACCAACAGCACATGTGTCTCTTCTCTAGCTTTCACGTTCTCTTACTTGTTCAATTTTGCAAGCAAAATCCTTCTCATAGAAGCACACACACAAAAGATCTTCTCACCATTTCCTGAACTTTCAACCCCACAATGTTCTAATGATTTATAGTGACAAATCTGGCTCCTCAAGGTCATTACTTAGAGTAAAGGGCCAACATTTGTTTAAAAAGAGAAACAGTGTCTGCATAATTATAAGACTATCTACTGACCCCAGCAGTCAGAACATTTATGAAAAATTAAACCACTGAGAGGGAGGGAGGGAGTAGCAGAAGTTAAACAGTGAACCCTAAGGTCACAGCCAGTATTTGTGTGGACTTGGTGTGCTAATTCCAGTGTTTGGCCGTGAGGACTGACGATAGGTGTTCCCAGAGTTACACAGCCCAGCAAAGACTTGACAGATGTTCTGTGAATTCTCCACAAATAGCTTGACCAGAAAATGCTAACCAAGCACAAAGGGGCAGCTCTTAAAGTAGTGCTTACTGGGCATAGCTCTGAGGGTTTCGCTGGGGAATTGCTTTCGCTTCGTGTTAGGATCTATATTCAGAACAAATATCTCTGCACAGGGACAGCAGATACTCCTCATCCAATGCAGAAAGCAGGCCATGAAGAGACCAGCCACCTGGCCGAAGTGATTGGTAGTGATTGGCAATGTACAAGGGGACAGCTTTTGCTCTTTTTTTTTTTTTTCCTAGCTGTCATTAGGCTTCAGGATCAGTTTGCACTGGACTGGCGCTGCCCAAGCTAGTCACCTTGTATGGTCAGGGACAAAGCCTAGCAAAAAGGTGGAGAAGCTCTGTGATGGTCAAGAGGGGCAGGACTTGAGGAAAGAAGAGTTGTTTCCCATCTTATTCAGACTATGTTCACAGGGAGACAGAGTGAAGAACACAGAAAACAGTTGACAGAAATTCACATAAAGCAAAACCACTTTATTTCACAGACCCTAAAGTCCCATCCCTCACAATAATGTTTCAGATTTCATTCCACATTATCTCATGTGGATCTCCTGAAAATGGCTTAACATGGCATGAGAGAGTGTAACATATTACTATGTTACACTTCTGAGTAAAGTGGAATATATAAAAATTATTTAAAATATCGTCTCTGCTCGCAGAAGGACCCTGAATCATCAGCCCTCATTTCTGATCTGTGTATAATTCCCAACTACAACTTAAGTTTAATCAACCTCATAACTTCTTCGGTTTTCCTCCGCAGAGACAACCCAATGCATAAACATAAAGCACCTCCTCCTGTTTTTCCTCCTCAAGGGTATCTTTACATGTGAGCAGACATTACATGCTCAGCTCCATGAGAAGTACTAGAATTAGATTTCTACAACATTTTTATGGCTGAATCTGCCTTTGCATTCTGAAAGGTCCTGTGCTTTTATTTTCATCAGTATAATAGAAGCTTTTTGTGTTAGCTGTGTTACTCTAATTTAATTCCACATCATAGTCACTGCTCCATAGTGACAACTGGCATCTAACTGAAGGCCACAATTTTTAATTCATTACATGTGTTCTTTTAACTTGTGTGTATGTATTGCTAACTTTCCTTTTTGACCGTTTCTCAAGAGAAGAAATTAAATCATCAATGCTAGATGTATAAAATGTTTTTATATGGTTCTATGTTTCAGATTAATTTGCAAGTCAGAAGTTTCCAGTACATTGTGCTAAACAACAGCCATGTATTTATCTTGACAAATGATGCAGGAAAAACTAATAACAATGAGGCACATAGAGAGCTTTTCATCCAAAGATCCCAGGACACATGACAAACTTTACATGCTGATTATAGTCTACACTCAGTATTGTTCAAGCTTTTCATTGGCTTTAATGGGCATAAATGTAAATAGAAAACTATGCACAGATAACTTCAGTCACTGATATACAGCTAGGTCTTGTGTAGAAAATGCAAACAAGAATGCAGTTCTTCCTCATAGTATGACACAGGGCATGAGGCATACTGCGTGCAGATAATAGCGGGGCAGCAGCTTTAATTACTCAGTGTAAACCACGAGTTGTTTTCTCACTTTCTTCTCAGGAGTGTTCTGAGTGAGAACCAAATAAAAACCAAACAAGGGACAAAAG
This sequence comes from Cariama cristata, assembly GCF_000690535.1. NCBI lineage: Eukaryota > Metazoa > Chordata > Aves > Cariamiformes > Cariamidae > Cariama > Cariama cristata. The sequence goes on from NW_009595887.1 coordinate 25,445, forward strand.
AAGTACTTGGAAGGTGATCTGACTTTGGTTTTGGCCTACTTTATTTTAGGGCAAGAGCAGAATGAATTATGGCCTAAAAGTTGGGGTTCTTTGGCTGCCTCAGGACATTGTCAGTTTGGAGACTTATTTCGAAGACTGAAGAGCCTCTCTTTATATTTCACGTCTTACTGATGTCTTCCTGTCCTGCGCTTACATGGTTTTTAAGCAATTTAAGCTAGGCCAAAGCCCAGAATTTTATGTATAAAAGTACCTGAAGTCTTTTCAGATCAACATGAGCTGAAAAGGCTATATGGCTTTTATCTGTTGGCTGACTCTGTGAGACTGAAAAGGTTTACTGTATTTGATAACGTACTTTTTCTCCAAATAATTCCTGAACCTCTTAGAAGTAACTCGACTAGGTCAGACTAAAGCTCCGATTTGCCTAGTATCCTACTATCAGCTCCCTGTCTCCCTAAAGAGGTGATGCTGGCAACAACAGCTAGTGAAAGAGGTCCTGCAGGAGAAGACAGATTTGTCTTTGTAGTCAGTACAAAGCAGTAGTCAGCACGACCCAAGCAGTCACCTTTCCTGGCATTTGTACCATTGGGAAGTCAAGGTGTTGGAGCCTAGAGAAGTTAGGCTGAGCCTGCCCTGGTTTGGGAAGGTACCTACAAACCTCAACCGCTCCCTTCTCGTATTTCCTCTGCTGCATCCCACAGAATGGATTCTTCCTCTCCAGTGCTCAATATAATCAAATATAATATAATCAACAGCTGGTTATATTATATTATACAACTTTATTAAATATAATGTGCTAGATGAGTAGAACAAACTCACAGCAGAATGGGTCACATCTGTAGGATATTTTCTCAAGTGCTGCAATTACCATGATTAGTATGGGTTATGGTGAAGCATAAAGGCTAGAAAAGAGTGATGTTTATGAATATCTGGTTTGTGAATAGATGGCTTCCTGAAGGAAGCCCTTGACCTTCCCCTTGACCTTCTAAAAAGAGCAATGTGGATGTAGCTACTCACTCTTTAGTAAACAAAATGACACTAGGCATAAAAGCACAAAATACTACAGAACTACAATAACAAGTCCAGCTATGAGCGTAGAATTTCTTCTATTTAAGCTCAGATACTTAATGGACAGACCTGAAAGCATGGGGGGATTTGTCAATTGAGAGCACAAACTGCAGAAACAGGAACAGAATTTTTAAAAATCCTATATGGCTGGGATTTCATTGAGGTTCTGCAATTGTTCATTTATTTGTTGGAAAGGGGATGAAATTAAAAAAAACGAAAGAAAATATATTAGACTAACACCAAAATACTTTGTTTACAGTTATTTAATCTTTTAAATCTTTTTCCACCTATTTATTTAATTGATTTATAAACCAGCAATTGTTGGACTCTCACAGACAGAATCTTAAAAAGAATCTTAAATCATTGGGATCTTTACACAGGGTAATGTTTACAAGGCAAACCAAGCATCTCAAACAGGATAGCTGGTCATTGCCTGGGCAGTGATGAGAGACTTTCAAGGGTCTTTGCAATGGCACCTTCAACTGCTCAGAGTGAGACTCTCCAAACCTCTGTTCATATACTCAGTTCTTACACACATCCAGCCTGGGGTCCTACTACATAGACACTACATAGAAAACATCTGCTAACTATCTAAACCGTATACGAAAGACTGTTCTACCTGACCATTTCTGCATCTGCTAAAGGAGTTTGTACTGACTACTTAAAATGTCTTATCTATGTTCAAGTTGATCAGTTCTGCAGCAAGAATCACCTCAGGAAGCCTCAGGGATGACCAGATTCTCCACCCTTGACATTAATCAACACATTTGAGCATAGGGATTAGTCCAGGGAGAGCTGAAGCTGCCTGGGAAAAGCTTCAAGACAGGCTGAAATTCCCACCTGGAGAGTTCCTGTGTCAGTTAAACAAATGCTTTGTGGCGAAGCAGTCTAGGGGTTAAGTTCACCTTGTCTCAAGTCTTTCTACCGATTCAGATCAGTCTATTATCTTATCTATGCAGCTAGATGAGGAGTTCCTGGGACACGCAGGGAACTCAAGTCTAAAATGCTCTGAGTTTGCACACAGAGGCAGACCTGAGCTGCACCATGGTTATACAACAAACTTGAGCTTCATATTTATAACTAAAATTCCATAGCTCTTGTCACACAGTGCTTTAAAAAAAAATGTAGAAAAAAAGTTTTTTGTCCTTTCCACAAGAAGATATTCAGTTTCAAAACATCAAGGTGAATCGTTTCACCAGTTTTAATTTTCTCCATTCTTTTCAGCTAAAGGCAATCAACGAATTCTGTCTGGTTAGCTGAATATTTCAGTCTCTCATAAATACCATTTTTCAGCAGATTTACCACTCATTGAACAACTCTAGTCTGGAATTACTTTGCTTTGTCTTATTATGCAAAACTGCCTATGAAGTAGATCATGTACTGTTGGTCTGTTTCTTAAGTGTCAGGAAGTGCTTTAAATAAAGTATTCATCTGTCATCCCTATTTCAAGAATTTATGGTGTGGACCCTTTCTCTAACCACCTCATTTCGCTGCACCACACTTACCAAATGCATATCTAGAGCATATAACCAAACTTTCCTGCATATTTGTGCTACAGGGAGCTATCAAGGATACTCTGACTCTATCGGTGCTATCAGGAGTCTGACTCTAGAAAAACCCTGTGTTAATATTGCATGTGGCTTGAGTAAATGTCCATTTTGTTCATAGTTAGAGCACAGTTTCACTTGCTATATTAATCTACTTTTTTAATCACTTCATTTGTAAAAATTTTTCTTCTCTTTTCATTTAAGCTTTTCACTATCCCAATGATATCAATTACAGTAATCTTAATATTTGGCCTGAAGCATTCAAATCTTAAAATGAAATGGTTCACTTCTCCTCAGGACTGTGCCCATGCACAACATCTCTGTGACTGGAAAGACAGATGCTCTTCATCTATTCTGAGGCTTTAAGCATGGGCTATATTTTACTGCAACTTCACTGCTTGTTCATGCTGCAGACAAAGTGTCACTCACCTGGGAAAAGCAGATAGGATGCTCTCCTATTACCATGTGTGCAATTTTTCAAAATGTTTATGCAGATGCACACCCTGGAAACAGGCTTGTCCACTGGCTGCCTTCTGCCTCTCTTCCTTAGCTGTTCTCCGAGCAAAAGTCATGGTTTCCACAAGTTAGTTCTTGTGATTCCTTAATGCATTTTGATCAAAATAAACTGGGTTAGCCATGACCTGTTTGCACTACTTAAGCTAATATGACTTGGTGTAACTGAAATGGGTGAAGAAGCACTCACACAATCAGTTCTGCTGGAAAATAAGAGCAAGTCAGCACTGATGCACAGTAATCTCCTCATAAGCAGAGCTGGGCTGAGAAAAGCACATCTGTTCCCAGCCTGAGTTACGCTCTGCAAAGCCTCATCCACAAAATTAGCCATGCTCTGCTATACATTGCTATACAAGAGTTTCAGCTTACTTTTGTATTATTATGAAACTAGTAATCGCCATGACTGTGAAAACATGAGAGAGTGAAATGTGGGACACTGCAAAGATAAACACCTGAAATTACAGCTCTGAGGATATGGCTTTTCCCTTACTTTCCAAAAGAATGTTAAGTCTGAAACCTAACTACCACCATTTCAATGGGGGCATTGTTAGCTATTTTACTGCTGAACGTTGTAACAAATCCAGCTAACTTGTGTGCTAAAATTCCAGAGATGTTCAAAATCATCTGTGTCCTGAGATGGCTGTTAAGGGAAAGCCAACAAGCTATTGGAGTCTGCATTATATCCTTGGCATGAGAAAAATGGGAAATAGGCTGAGCATAAAATAAATAGAGTTCTCCAAGATAGCCGGTGATATTATTTAGAATTGTGCCCACAAGTACTTTTCTTCTTACATGTTACTGCAACTTGATCTTAAATGTAATTCATATTAAAGTATCTCAGATTTTTATCAACACAGCAAAACTCAGGTATCCTACCATAGGTTTTGGGTCTGGTTGGTCAGAGAGTACACAAGAAGATGATCTCAGGCCAGCACCGTTAGCAGCTACCTCTCCTTGCTCAGTTTGATTCCCCAGGATTTGCACCAACATCTAATTTTCGGGAGAATTAATTCTGCTGTTCGGCAATTGATGCAGTATGTTTGTACCGATAGTGACACAGCACACAGAAGCAGGCAGAAGCTGGACCCTCTGGGCTACAGTTTGTGCTACCGTTCCACTCTGCAGCATTCAAAAGACAGTACAGAATAAAAAAGATTTAGGACGTTAGATTTGTCAACTGTAAATACATTATTTATCAGGGAAGTTCTTTAAAGTGGAGTTAATAATCACTTGCCCGTTGGACAGATGTTTTTTCATGCTTACAGTTGTATGAAAGTAGAGAAAGAGAAAATGGAATGGAGATCTTTTTCCATACAGAAATAAACTGCTCCGATTGTAACAGCTTTTTCAATTAAAGCTAGTTCCATCCTGCCCATATTAGCACAAGCCCATTTTACTTGTTCATTCAGCTAGCTTAATGAAAGTGATGTGTACACCACAGTGGGAACGTTCTCAAAAATTCAGTTTCTAAGCAGTGAGCAAGTGCATAGTGGAGTTACAGCTTTCAGAGGTTTACAGGTTTCAGAGAGGACATGGAACATCACGTTTTGGAGAACCCATTGGGAAGGTAAAAAAACAGCCTAGGATCAGCAGCATTTTCTGATAAACCTACTCTTAATTGTATACATGCTGCTTTTGGAGGCTGCGGGAGGAAAAGATCTGATTTTAACTGGGAGAAAGTGAGCAATCTAGCGAGTAAAATCTAAGTGAGTTTTCCTAGGCTGTGTTAATGCTTCTGAGTTACAACCTTGGAAATTAGAGACTCCTCATCAATACACGATGAAACAAGCTAATAGCCATTATATCTTTTCTCCTTCCTTCTCTAAACGAATGTCCCCTAATAGAGAGCTCAAGGCTCGTTCTGTTTACAGGAAATGACTTTCACATATAGTACAAGAAGATGTTCTCCCTAAATGGCTGAAACAGATGTAGGAACAAGCTGAACAGTTACAGGCCCATGTTAAACCAATATAAGTGACTACAAACAGATTACCGGTGACTTATTTAAAGTATTAGAAAAGCTATTCTGTTTGATTTATATGAATATAGGATGAAGGGTTTTTTCATTTGAACTTTATATAGCCTAGGCCATGTCTAGGGAACAGGAAAGGGATGGGGGCATAGAAAGACACATTCAAGCAGGAAAAATCATGAACTTAAAGAAAATATTTGGCTTGCTAAGGAGTTGCTCTTGCCTGGTCTCTTCTTAGGCCAGATTCTTGCTCATTATCAGAACTAGCATTGGATTTCCATGCATTCCCAAGAGCAGTTTTATTACACTCCGCTCATGTGTGTACCATTCTGCCCTCATGCAAAAATATTTACAAAGAATTATTCTATTAAAATGTGTCCCAGTTTCATAAGGGAGAATCATCCATCAGTCATTATGCTCACCTATGCTGCCTAGCATAATGTTTTAGCAAACAGGAAAAGGTGGTTTACTGTTTCTTCACTATATGTAACCTTAAAATATTTGCTGTAGTTTATTTACTCCTCCAACACAACGCTACAGAAACCAATATATTTAGAAAACTAATTAAATTAATTTTCTTTAAACAAAAGCTGAGAAAATTACCAAAATTTGCATTAAGAACAGAAGTTTTATATCATCATAATAGCTATAACCTAACAATTACATTATATTAGTTGACATTGTCTCTAAAGTTTTCTTGCAAATAACCTAAATTCATCTTTCCTACAAAATTCTGGGGATTACATTTCTCATCCTCGGGCTCAAGCAGGCAGGATTTAGTTGTGTGCAAAGTGGGAGTGTTTTGAACAGCGGACACTCTATGATTTCTGAAAAGTGTGAGTCTTAGAAACGATGTACCTATAATCATACTCTGAAAAGAAAAATATCAAAACTCTCAGAGTCTAATCATTGGGGCTTGAACCTGGTTAGCAAAACTAAAGTTTCTAGAATGCATAGAAGAGCCTAATTAATGCAGCCTAAAGGTGAGGGAAGCAACAGATATTCTAGTCCAGCCCCCCTTTACTCAGCAAAAGACAATGTGCAGTCAAAATCCGAAGTATAGTCCAGCCCCCCTTTTTCTCAGCAAAAGAGAATGTGCAGCCAAAAACCAAAGTATCTCTTCATAGTCTGTGACCACAGGAGTTCCTGAATTTATTTTAGGTGGCACTTCCTGAGACATTCCCAAATAAGTTATTTAAGGACACATCCTAAAGTCAGAGAAAGAGGGCTTTGAAGGGAACCTTGCCATCAACTGATCCACTGCCTTTCAACTTTTTTAGCTTACATTTTATTTTGTGCCTCATTTCAAGTGTGTGACTTCTGGGACAGCAAGGTGCTTCATGCCTCATTTGCTGTGGTAACACTTTCACCAGAAAGGAACGTATCACTGGCTGAGAATTTTGTCTTATCCAGCACTGGCCCAAAGTCAGGATCTGCTACATCTAAATCATTCCAGACAGAGACTTGTTCTGTCATTACAGCGACATGCTTTTCTCTGATGTCTTACCTAAATAACCCATGCCGTATTTTAAGCTGTTATTTCGTGTCATGTCTCTGGACACAGGGAACTGATTGTTTCTTTCTTTTTGATGCCAATCCTTTATAGCACTGTTACCATGTCCTCCTCAGTCTTCTCATCTTCAGGCTAAGCAAAACAAATTCCTCCAATCTCACCTTAAAGGTCATGTTTCCTACATCTATGGATTATCTGCACTCTCTCTGCTGGACTCCCTCCAATTGGCCCATCTGTTACAGTGCGCTGCCCAAAACTGGGAACAGGACAAGGTCTTATGAATGCTGAGTAAAACAGAAGGAGTAAAACTTAGAGCACGTCTGCCATATACCTAATATGTGGTTTACTTTTCACAGCATGGGACTCTTCACTCACATTCAGTGGCGTCTGTTTAACTTCTGTTTTGCCAAGAGTGCTCTCTTTCTTATATGTTTGCAATTAATTATTCCTCAGGGTAGTGTTCTGCACCTCTCCTCACCAAATTGTCTCTTATTTTCCCCCCAGATCTGTTCTTTATCTTGTCAAGACAACCATGAATCTTTTTTAATCTTGTTTTCAGTCTTTCAGATCTTTCCTCCCAAGAGCTGGCAATCCCATTCCAGGTTGGTATTGTCTGCAGATATCACAGCTGTACTCCCTCTTCCATCTTCCAAAGTGATTAATGAAACTATTCCGTACACTCCAAGACAGGAGAATCCCTACAGCATGCACTCCATGCACTCCTTCTTTCACTTTGAGAATGGGCCCTTAATCACTTCATAATTTTTTTCCCCCTAGTAGTTTTGCACTCACCTTATGACAGGTTTATAAATGCAGTTTGCTAATAAGAATGTCCTATTAGACAAGATCAGTATTTTATGAAAGTCAAGTTATATGATATCTTCTCCTTTCCTGGTCACTGTTTTTTTTCCTAATTATATCCATAAATTACTCTTATCTACCATAATTTGATCTTCTTGAGTTATACTAACCTGGTGCTTATCATATGGTTATGTCTTAGATTCCTAGCTTTATTAGTTGCACCAGCATCTTTCTGGTGAGGGATGATCATCTGACTGGTTTATAATTTATCCATCCTCCAGTAGCTCTCAGAGGTCAGAGAACTACAGCCACTTCATTAAGTCTTACATGGAGGGTTTCATCAGGAACAATTGATCTGAAAACATCTAGCTTGAGTGGTCTCTAAACTGTCCTTCCCCCTAGCTGCTATGTTAATTTGCTAGCCATCTCATCATGTTTAATATTCTTCATGGACACTGATACAAAAACTGCACAAAGTCCTAGGTCTTTATATTAAGATCTGCTATTATCTGTGTCTATCCACTGGTAAACCAATGCTTATGGTGTTCCTCCCTTCTGCATAAGGGTCAGGTCTTGAAAAGCCAAATCTCCAATGAGATTTCAATCCATCTTGAGAAGGTACATGCTGACTGTGTATGGAAAAGTTGCATATATAACTTTGAAGACACTATAGGAATACGTACGCTTCAAAGGCTGAACAAGACCTCTCAAACAACATAAACCCTGCAAACAGGGAAAGGAAAAGCTTTGTAATGTCTTTTAATAGGAACAGTGTTGAAGACAGCTTCCTCAAAGAATAACCTACACAATTGGCTGGGAATCATCAGTGCAGATAAATAATGTAGATTTATTACTTGGCTTATAATTCAAGTAGAATAAACTGAATTACAAAATTAATGTCTCAGAAGACTTTTCTCTACCAAACTGTTGTAAATTCAGAGCATGTACTCCAAGGGATAAAGTGCATTTATGGTTGACAGAACATAGCTTACAGCTTTGAAGGTATGAGAAGGTGAATAAACTGGAAATGCAGTTCTCTGTACTCTGAAAAAATAGCCATGCAGAATAAACACTCATAAATATCAGAAATTCATCTGTCCCCTCAGATGAAAATACTGATCACGGTAATAGGAGCATTATAGAAGGCGTAATGTAGAGGATGACAGAAGAGAAATTAATCAGTTCACAATTGTCATTGGCTTAAGAACCAAAGAGCTGCTGTAACTTGTACAGGTAAAGACCATGAAGTTGTTGGGAAAGTTTCCTTTGAGGGCAGATATCTGCAACTCAGATCTGAGACAGCTGTGGAAGAGGGAAAGGCATTTAGAGTGAAAAATCACATTCCCATATCAAGCAAGTTTTCATTCTTCCTGGATCCAGGTAAACACCTTTGCCAAATGTCTTGAAGGATTAGGGAAATATCCAAATGCCTAAATCAAGGCACTCTTTCATTAGCTTTCCACCAATAAAACTTGATGTAACTCCCACAGGGACACAATTCTGATTTACTCCCAACAAATCTGTGGAGTAACTTTTGAAAACTGTTCAGAAGTGCCAAAGAAAACTTGGAGATAAAGTTCCTGTTTCCAGTAGGAGATTGTATTTTGTGTATTTTTAGTGAAACGTCCACTCCAAAATTTCTAACACGAAGCAGGCACCCTGAGGTCACTGGGGTTTGTCTAACAGCAATGATGACAACTCAGTAAGAGATTCTTCCCATGCGGCTGAATTGGAGCCGCCCAGCTGCCCGCTCCTGGGGCTGGATCCAGCCTCCTCACGGACGGCTGCGTGCCCACTACCTGCCGGTGTGTACACATTGGTCTGGGGAGGAAAATGGCTGGCACATAGGGGAGTCCCACCAGTAGCATCTGCTCACAAATTCAGAAAGTTTGGATAGTTCTGATTTCAAACCATGAGACAAGCCGCTCTAAGGAAAAGGTAAACTGCACTCACCCAAATTAATTCAAATATAAGAAAATGATATTTCCCTAAGGGAATGTGTTCATAACAGCTACGGTAATTAAAATTCTTCAGAGCTGAGGTGACAACAACTGACCAAGCAAAGCAACCTGACATGCATCAGAAGTACTGTTTTTTAGAAATCCCTCATCTCTGCCTTGATTAGATGTCAGCAAACACTTCTGACAGTAATTTTTCAACAGCACAGGAATGCAATCAATGGCTGTTCTCAGGCCACCTGAGAACGGATCTATTTCTAGAAAGGAAAAGAGAGGGGAAAAAAAAAAAAAAAAGAAAAAAAAAATCCTCAACTTCAAGGATGTATGGGTTTCCCTAGGAAGTTTGCTTAAGTGAATACATTAGAGTCATTGCATGCACCGCAGAGCACCGCTGAACAGAAGGCAAACAGGCGAGATCTCATCCTCTCCCTAGAATAAGGCGGCTCCCCTGACTGTCAATACTGTGATCGGGGGAGGCCCTACCATAAGTAGTTGAAAAGGCTAAACTGTGCTGTCAGTAAGTGAAAAGTAAAAAGTGTTACCAGCATACGATTCTGTTAACAGCAGTGCATACACTGCTATTTAATATCCCCACTTGAACCAAGGGGATATTTGCAAATCCTCATACTTTACACCCCAAACTGCTACACAAGTTCAAGTTCAGATGTCTTGTTGACTTATGCAGGTTTGTCCCAGCTCTACAGCAGCCTGCTGAGGACAATAACGTTAAAAGCCATTTGTGGCTGCAGTCACTTGCTACAGCAGTTGAAGAAATTTTGATGAAAACCTGCCCCCAGGCAAAGACTACACAAGTATTGAAATACGGAGATACAGAAAACACATCATAGGCTTTACAAGTACATGGACTTTGGAAAAATCAACCTGCTAGGGTCTGACACACATTACTGTGCATTGAGAAAATAGAAGATCTGATTTTTTTTGTTTTAGGAGTAAAATAACGTAAAAAACTCCCTGAAAGACAAAACGTCATGTCATAAAAACGTAATGTTAAAAAAAAAAAAAGATAGATACTTCACATAACATATACCCTTTGGTTTGGGTTGGTGCTTTACTCTTTGATTTGAAGTAAATTTAAATGATCAAAGTTTGCTACTTTTCCAATTGAAATGTCACTTGGAAATGGAAAATCACAATTTTTTTTCAGTGTTCAAATATTTTTACTCTTTCAAAAATTGCTTTAGTTTTTCAGCTGAACTTAAGTTTGCAAATACTTTGGTGTGATCCAAACATCATTTACCATAGGATGGCACAATTTGACAGAAGAAAATTGTCCATTTGCATTAGTTTGCCTTATATATGATGCAGGGGCACTAAAAGGCACTTTGTGCAAGCACTGAGAGAGGAGAAGAGTCTCAAGCCGGTGGGGTTATACCATAACTCAAGCAAAGAGCAGTTTGTATAAAGAGCAGATGCTGACTTTTTCACTCGGTGAGAGGGGGATTCATCTTCGATCTCAGCTGGTCACTCTGGCCGCATTTGTAGTCAATGGAGACAAACGGGTAGTTTTAGGACAGAATTCACAAAATCTCTTTCAAACATCTACATTAGGATGAGATGAACTGCACCTAAATCAAGCCGCTTTCTCCCCCAACCATAAAAACTAACTGCTTTCCCCTCCCTGACTATAAAACTAGGCTAAGCCATAGCTCAGATGCAGGCATCTACATTTAGACTGATGAATGCCATCCACCAAAACTGAGGCAAAGCTTAGTGAGATCACTGTGACCATCTACTGAATTCACCGGGGACCAAAAGACAATCAGTCCCCGTTAAGGACGCATTTAGCTGCTTTTATTACTCACAGATCATAAGTGTATTTATTTTGTTTTGCTTTTAATACCAGGTCAATAAGTCTTGCATATTGATAATTACGCAGCATTACTTCTTAATGGGATTTGCATAGATATAATACTTAAACAGTCAGTCATAAGTGATCACACGCCTTTCCTCTTGAAAAATCTAATCTTTTTTCCTTTGTTGACGGTGAGGAGACTATAGGCCTGATCCAGTACCCTACAATTCATCGGTAAAGTCCCCTGTGATTTCAACCAGTGCTGAAGCAGACTTTAAAAGTGTGGGTGGGTGTAAAAAAAATCACGTCTTCTCTGTTTTGCAAAGCATTCCAGAAACAAACTCACTACTTCCACTCAAATCTTTTGTTTTTCCCCAGAGCTCAGACAACCCTCCCACTCAGAAATAATTATTAGCTGGAAGCACATTCTGGCTTTTACAATTCCAAATGAACCTGACAAGCAATTTCCAAAGGAATTTATGTGTTGTTGTATTTCCCTAGGCTATGTTTTAAAAGTGTGATCCCCTTTATTGCCATTTGAGAGAGTTTAAGCAACTTTACATTCCCCTTAGGGAATATTGGAGGATACTTTTTGAACAGAACAAGAAGCAATACCATCTTTTCTGCAGGAATTCTCATGACTTCGCCCCAGTCATGAAAGCAGTGAAAAAAGGGGTATTTGTGAAAGTTTTTTTAAGTAATCACTGATTTAGCTTAACAAGACTGTACTTGCTTTCCAGATGTTATTTAAAATAATATTGGCATAGTGAGAGTAACATGAATACTTATAAAATACATATAGAACACAATTTACTGCAAACCTCTCTGTGCCACAAATTACACCTTCCATTTCCTTTTTAATTAATTCATACAAATACCAAGTAGAAATAAATCCATGTGACATAAGTGACCAGACTATCCAAGTTAAAGGAGTCAAATATCTAAAGGTACCTGTGACTTGAACAATTCAGAAGTAAACCTATAGGCTCACGTATGTTCACGTGAAACCTTCATTAAATATTTTTAATTAATAAAAAAATGTATTTTGGCCTCTTCAAAGATAAGAATTAAAAGACTAAACTTGTACAACGAATTACTTCCTGATAACAGTTTAAGCCAGGTAAGCATGAATGATGTTTGGGTCTGGTCCATGTGCAAATTTGTACGTAACATGGAAAAGAGTTACCGGTTGAAATAAATAATTGGAGAAAACAATATTTACACTGAGCATGTATGTACAATGACAGTGTATTCCAAGTGTCGTACCTAATTACATGTATCTTTATGCATGTGTTTGTGTATATATATATGTATGTGTATGTTTCAGATATACCTGTGAAATACATTAGTTTCAGTTATCAAAAATTTGCAGAGGAAGTCAACTGATAAAGAAAGTTGAACTGATCTGGCCTAAACCAAAAAGCAGCAGCTGAATTAGGATGAGAATTCAGTACTGATAGGTGAAGCCCTAGCCCCAAATGATACGGACAACAGTATTTCTGTTGAAAAGGCTATATATGTTATTGCTATACTAAACTAAAACAAGTCCTGGAGGCCATCTGATAAGGTCTGGCCATCCCCATGCCATTAAACTCTCTTACTTTCCAAAACATGATAACAAAACCCATAGCATGAGGGGAATATTGCTTGCCCTGTTCTAAAAAATGTGTCTATATAATTGTTAGCAAAAGAAATAGTTGGTCCAGGCTAAAAGTCGGTAGCCAGGGACCATTTAACAGCATGGATAACCAAGTGTAGTGCTTAGGTTTATGCCTGACAGTGCTTAATTAGCTAGTAAAGAAATAATCAATAGGGCCAGGCTACATCTCTATGAGTTCCAGCCTTGAACTCAGCCTCCAACCATCCTTTTCTGACTTATTTCCGTATGTTATCCTCCATCCAAGAGTTGTCATTTGTTTCCATTTCATCCACAGAGAATATTTTTGCTCTAGCTGCCTCCAGGAGGTTTAGTCCTTTAGCTCAAGCAACAGAGGTTCGGTCTTTTGCATTCGATACCCAAGGCACACTCTCCAGTGACGACCTAGATACCAGGGTGACATAGAGATCATGCTTCCATGCTGAGTTAGGCACCCTATGGAGACATCATTTGTTTCCCCAGGCAAGAAAGTATTACACATATAAACGAAAAATGCCTTCAATTGAAAAGACATTTCACACTTTTCCCAAATGCATGAGGGACACAACTCACAGATGTAATTTAATAGGATTTTTTAATGAGTCCTATGATAAATGGTTTATGGCCAAAAAAGAAAGTAAAAGCCCCTTGAACTTTCTGAAGAGGCCAAAGAACATGTGAGTTCCCAAATTAATTCATAGATCTCCCTTGAAGAGCAATTCTTAATGCCCTCTATTAAATTACATCTCTTTATTTTGAGAAAATGGATTTACTTATTCCTTTGCTAGAAACCTGAGAATAGCATCACCAATCACTTTGTGTGACATCTACATGCCAGCGACATTGGGTTGTATGGTGACTGACAACTGAGGCTTCTGCTATACCTAGGAAGAGCTTAATAAAATTGACTTAACAGATATTACTATTCCCAAGAACAGGGTTGATAATGAGATTTTTTAGCTAACCACACTTCACTTGACAAATTATGAAGAGATCAATTTTTTTCCCATTAGCCTCACCATTATCAATGGCGCAGCTGAGGTCAGCTAGCCCTTCACTTGTGGTTAAAGGTACACAACCTTTGTCTACTGATTTTTCTTTGTTAAAGCCTAACAGAAGAAAAATCAATGCCCTTTATTTCAAATCCAAAGGAAAATATTTTTTTTAAATTAAAAACTCCTCTCACTTAAAAGACACAACAAATACATTTGGGACAGTATGCCTTAGTCTGCTACAATGACAACTCAATGCAAAGGCTGAAGGCCATAAGCTGAGTAGTGCTGAGCATTTGAAAATACCATAGTACAAAATCTTATTTCACTGAGAATATTGTTGGTAATTTCAATGAGGCCTGAATGTCATCTTTGGATTTTACCAGGAGAGGTAAGTACTCAGTAGCAGTTTCTATTAACATATTAGTATCTAGAAGACATATTTCAAAACTTAGAATACTTTAAATTACGATTACTTCATAATTTGTACTCTGTACAAGGCACAGAGCATGCATTTTACATCCACCTCCATTCCCTTACCTGCCTAGAAACTCACCATTACCATAGTGCAGACTGTGACTTTTAACAGAAATATGTGCAAGCTGAGTTCCACAAAGAGTCACATTCTCAGACACTCTATCTTTCTATCATGTATATGTAAGTCATCAATGTAAGACACGTTAGCATAGAAATAAGTTATTAAAAAAACATTTTGATAACGTTATTAAAAGGATCACCTTCTTCTGGGAAGCTGATCATAATTTTGCACTGTTGTTGGCTTACGTGGGGATTTAACTACTGCTTTAGAGAGACACATTAGCCATTAGCTGATTATACAAATCATAATTTAGGCCAGATTCATCCTTCCAAACTCCTAACACTCAGTTGAAGTACTCCCCTCAGGATCTCTCTGTAGTCCACAGCAACTTCAAAATGCAATTGAAATCTCATGGGCAGGATCAGCCCATTAGCCTTTCCATTGACCATAACCAAAAACTACGGTTGTCTAGTAGGGTTCCTAAAGAGCCATCAAAGGTTAGATTGGAGGAATCTGGATCTCTGTATACTGGATGGCTCTGAAAGGAGCACAGATGCACCTTGCCTAATTTACCATCAGGTGTCTGTGTTAGCACAGCAGTGTCACAGCCAAGAGAGGAACATAAGCATCCCACCAGGCAATTTTTACTGACCTAGGTGTGTTCCCTGCCTCTCTGTGTGGAGACACAGAGACACTAGTACAAACAGCCTTCTGCTCCTCCTTCATGAGGTTATAGTTCCCTTCCTGGAAACACCCTTATCAAGTGAAATGGTCCTCATACTGGGACAAGTCCTAAAAGATGAAGGAACTAATACGGGATTTTAGATTTGTATTCCTGAAATTGCAGTGAGATTTGTGTGTTCAGCCTGAGTGTCTTTGCAGATCTAGCCAAAGGGTGTATTCTTTTAATGTCTGCATCAACTGCATTCAAATAAAACTAAGACTCAGGGGTTCTTCCTCTGGAGTTTTACTCAGCTACGTCCATTTCAGCTCACACACCCTATCTGCAAGATTCTTTCAGACTTCAAAAGGTGCTGAAACTTTAACTGATAATTTACACAAGAAAGGTCTATAAGAGCTGCATGTAATAAGGACAATCCAGATATAAAAACCACAGCAAAAATGTTGGCAGCCAAATTAATAACTGGTAGAAGTCTTCAAAAACGCCTAAGGCTTTTTAGGACCGCAAGTCCTTTTCCACAGTTTGTCCTTTAAATTTTCTGCATGCATCACGACTAAAAAGGATAAATTATAGATAGGATTTAGCTAGTAATAATATCAATACACTCCTTTGGCCACAATGAACAGTAATCTCTTTTTTATGAATGGATGTCAGGAAGATATTTATTTGGGTTAAATGGACCAGTCTTTTTAGTATTTTTGATTTGGGAAGTGTGTTTTGGTCTGATTATAGTATTTTGTTTTGTGTTCATCTTCTCTCCAAGATATTAAGACTTTACAGTGTCCATTCTCCTGAAAAAAGGCAAGGGTGATCATCAAGCCAGGTATTGTCAACAGCTTGCAATGAGTGGATAGATCTGGACTCCATTTTTACACCAAACAGGAAGGCTTGTCCCTACTCAAAATAATTTAAGGTCCAAAGTTCCCATGCAGAAAGTTATTTAGGTTTTCCTACTTCTGCTGAAATCAATACCAGTTAAAAACCTACATGACTTTGTAGATCTGATCTCAGGTAGTTACAGTGCTGTATCGGGAGTCAGACACCAATGTAACAATGTGTAGGGATTATTAGTTCCTATCTAACTGATCTTATCTTACCCTATTTTAGTGACTTGTTTTTTCTGTTTCTTCCTCCGTTTCATCTCACCTTGTAATACAAGATTAATTACTTCCAGCCCAAATATTACCAATATGAATACCAGAAGTTTTTAGAAGTGTGTGGATGGATGGATGGATGGATGGAAGGATGGATGGTTATTAGATCTCTTCTTAATGGACTACAAGTACATTGAACACTTAGGGATTTGTTTAACCTCAGATGATCACTACATGAATAAAGTAAATTTTGTGGAGATAATTAATCAGCTTCAGAGAAAAACTTGCAAATGGGTACCTTTATTCATTAGCTGGCTGGAAAGATCCAATGAAGCATGAATTGATTACCTGGAATACATTATCTTTTCTAGATGCTGCCAACAGTGGTTCCTTCTTCCTTTCTGCAGTACGTTAAGTAGAATCATTACTTCTGTTATTTGGACTACAAAGACATTAAGTTTGCATTTCAAATTCATGCAAAAATCAATACAACCAAAAGATTTACTAAGTCCATATCTCAAACTTACATCATCTGACTGTAGTTTGCAATAGAGGGATATCCAGTACCAGAACAAGACTGAGGTAAAAGAACTTCAGTCTGGAAAATAATTCTTGATAAATCAACTGAATTTCCCCTGCATCCCAGGACCCATGAGAAAATATTTGACCTAAACTAAAATCCAAGAAGAACTTTGATACATGGGTATGTCAAAATATTAATTTCCCTAACCTACAAATTTAAAACTTGTCAAATAAAAGTGTGGACGTGAGCATATCTCTCCTCGGGCTGTGATGGATTAGCCTTACAGTGAAATACGCCCAAGTTGTCAAGCCTTATGGTTGTCTATGGACTTGTCACTCCCTGAAACAGAGTATTTTGAAACAATTCTTACTGGGCCAGATCAAAATCCCACGGTCTTTTCATTTGTTTCAATACAATAATCTCTGTGCTTTTACTCACCAATAATCTACGTAGCACATTCTGCTGAAATAGCTGCAGAGAGGAGGCACAGAGGTAGGACTGATATAAATAAGAGGTAAAAGTGAGGTACATGTTTGTGCTCTACACGAACAGCAAGTTGCAAAAAACTCATGGACCCCAGACCCTATATCAGGGGAGACATGACACAGACACCTATCCCAGGTTTCACAAACAGTGGCAGCTTTTTGTTGTTCTAAGAGCCAAAGAAAACCCCTGTAAAGCACAGGACTGAATAGTGGTCCTGGCCACTGATAGCTTAGCAGGCTGGGGAGCGTGGAGAGAGGAAAATAGACTGAAACCATCGATCCCCCTTCTTTCCTTGATAAATCTCCATGTGTGTATGCTGTAGCCACACAGTAAACTAGTCATTTTACAAAATTTCTAAAACATCCAGCCATTTCATGACTGATTTGATCCCAGCTATGACTAAAATTTTCAATTATTTCAGAAAATTACCAGATATCATAGACAGACACTGTGGGAAATGCCTAAACCTAGTTTCTCTTGGATCATGGGACAAATGAAACAGTGTTTCTGTTACATTTACTTTAAAAACTATATATTCATATTTGTACTTAAAACTACATAGCAGCACCCATCACAGAGCTAACATTTGTTTTCAAAATTGAGACAATTTCAGAAAGTGACTTTTTTTTTTCATTTTACAAAATAAATACATTCAAAAAACACCCTAAAACAGATTACAGGGGCTCAGAGAGAGTGGGAAGGAGAGTGGGAACTGAACATGTACATGGCTAGACAATACTACAGAGAAAGTAAATTTTTCCTATCATTTATTTCTTATCCGTCTCCGCATTCTCACGCTGGGTAGAAGATTGGACTTGATGATCTTTGAGGTCTCTTCCAACCATAATGATTCTATGATTCACGATTCAGCATTCACCCTTTCAATTTACTTGGCCCTTTCTATCAAATGAAACATCACAATCTTCTCCAACAATGTAATGTTGGGATCCCTACAACCATAAGAGGAAATCCAAGTCCTGCCCATATGCAGCAGACAAGTCCTACTCACAGCAGCACCCTGAGACCAGGGTGACCTCCTGCTCATGCCTTCGTTTACACAGCTCAAGGCAGCCAGCTTCCACCCTCAATGCTGCTATAGAGGTTTGCCGAAGGCATTCCCCCTTCAGTGATAATCTGACAGTTTAACCCCTGCTAGTGCTAGGATTTATGACCAACACTTACCTGTCAAGGAAACGCTCCATATCAGAAGCTTGTGAGTGAATTATCCACAAGAGCAACTGCTGGTGTGCTGGACTCCATCACTGATCACCATCAGGTGGAGACCATGGTCCAGGGGAGCAATCCCAGCTGCAAAATCTCTGAGGAGTGCAGAGTACCCACTGCTTGCCAAACTGGGGAAATATCTATCTGCGATAGAAGTGAAAAGAAAACAGGTGCAGACCCAGTGACAGGTCCACCAACAGCAATGAAGAGTGCCAAAACTTTCTGGTCTTATGATTCTTTTCTTTTTTTTTTTTTTTAAATTGATTACAGACAAGAGATGAGTCACAGAAGCAGCTTCAGATGTGTCCTGAGACCCTGCCACACGCCTGAAAGGCAGAGACTGAGCTGGTTTTCTCCAGTTCAATCTTACCCTCTCCCAAATCTCTAACTTTGGAGCAATTTCTAGCACCCCGCTCCACCACAGCCAATACAAAAAAAAATCCTGCGTCACTCATGTGCCAGCCTTTCCTGGAATTTTTGAATCTTAATGTGTGCTGATTATCTGAAACTGAAAATGAACCCACTGATCTCTTGAATCACCTCTGGATACAAGCATGATTTTGGTGCTGTGTGGGAGCCAAACAGAAGAGACTCCCACCTGAAGAACAACAGTTTCTCCTTCACACTCCAATGAACAAATTGAAAGAAATAACCTACAAAGACTACAGATATTAAAAGGAGACAACCAACTCTGAAAAATTTTGAGTGTAAAAAAGTTCCCAGAAGGAGAGTCAACAAAAGGGCACGTTGTCCCACTGCTAGGGTGTTTCCAAAAGACTGAAAAATGCATAACTGCTCTTTTCCTTTGTATCACTGCTGTTGTTTATTAATTCCCTGAATAGTAAGAAGTGGCTAGAGACATTATTTCCCACATAACCACAGTGTGAAAGCACATGGATAATGCCAGGATTCACCTTCTGTCAGTTTATAAAACCAAGTGAAACAGGCATATCATCCAGAACACCTGTAACGCCAGTCAGTTGGCAAAAATGCCTGAAACCTTTAATTATTTCATGAAAGGACTGATTTCACAAGATGACAGTAATAAGCACAGACACACAGAGACATACATAGGTTTCAAAATACTGCAGTGTATACTTACATGTATATATATGCCTTCCAAACTAAACACATAGCAGCCAGTCGTTAAAGGAATTGGTTGATTATTTCCCATTGCCACCAGCTGTCTCCTGCCTCTGCAACAATCACTCAGTACAAACAAATGACCCTTGTGCTATGAAGAACAGTTTGTCTTTTCAAGATTTGATTCATCAGCTAGGTTAATACCGCCTTAGCTTTTGCAGTGTCCTCCTCAGTGTTCCTATAGGGCTCTGTGGTACCCAGAGAGCAATGAATCAAAATCATTCATGTTCCAGTCCCAGCAATGGCTGCACATCACCTAAAATGACACTTTGGTTATAGTTGTTTTTTTAAAATGTCATTTTATACTACAAGAAAAAAAGTTTCTGAAATTTTCAATTCAATTTTCCACTTCTTTCCTGAACTAACTTGGCAGTTCCAGATTTCTCATCTCATGCTTCACAAAATAAATACAATGAAAATATGAGAGCCTTTGATTTTAGGAGAGTGATATCATTTATGCTTTTATTTATTTTATTTTACTTTCACTTCAGTCACAACTTCTTATATTTCCTCTTGTTGCATTTTAGGCTAAAAGAGATAATCTAAGATGACTGTGCTGCTCTCCCAAGCCATAGCCTGTCAGATTGCTGAATTATCAGTACCTAGTCAAGCAGCACAGCAGAAACAGATCACATATGCCAATCCCCCCACTTGGTAACCATTTTCCAGTCACTGGAGGAAAGTGCACAGTCCAATCTCTCTTTTGCATGATCAAAGTTAGTTCAACTCTATAGCTTAGCAGATGCCCTTGGGCAGCAGGTGGTCCAATGAATTATATCAGAGAAACCAATAAGTTGTGTATTATTCTGGAGACTCTTAGCTCTCTAACTTGTTAAAAGAACACATTCCCTTTTTCTTTTCTCCTATTTTAATGAATTTTCAATCAGGCTGCCAACCTTCTTTAAAAATAGTCTCAAAGAAAATACAGCAATGAAACTGCTTTCTAAAAAAAATATTTAGAAATCTAACACCAATTTTTGGCATCTGGAAACAAAATGTGGGATGAGAAAATACGCTGACAATATCCTACAAATATCATGCACATTGACTTCCCTCTATTCAAGCTATTCTGACTGGAGCTATTCTGACTTACACCAGCAGGAAACCCTCCCCAGATTTGTCATGTCAGCACAGATCCGAAGGGAGCACAACCTGTGCAGTCAAAAACACTTAGAAACACCCTAAAGATGATGGCCACAAAAGTCACGTCACATAACTACACAGAAAAACCACAGTCCTCAATGTATTGTTGAGTTTTGGGGTTTTGGGTTTTGTTTTTTTTTTTTCTATTGAGAAATGAAACAACTGTTGACCAATATTTCAGTCATATCCACCTTCTTCACAATATAACTATGATTCATATTCACTTTGATACCAGCCTCAGAGTATCTATTATCAGTCATGCCTCTGGGCAGAAGTGATGTTTTATGTTTAACAAAGAGGACAGGGAGCCCAGTCACCTGCATTCCATCCCCATTTCCACAAGACTTTCTTTCTGGACTTAACAAGCTTCACATCTTCTATTTTCCTCAGTTATCCCACATGTGAAATGAGGATTACAACATTTCCCTCACTCACTAGGAAGTTGTGAAGCTTAATTTATGTTTAGCTAGTTGTTTTAAGATGCTTGGCTGAAAAGGAGTGTATATGTAAATGATTTCCTATCTCTGTTAGGCTACTGATGCTGAAAAACAGAATGCAGTGTACACAGGTGAATATAGATCTTTCTCTGTGTATAGTATTACAGACTCCAAATTCCAGCAGCTGCAGGAATTAACAGAAGAAAGGATGAGTGATCTGCATTTTCTTCTGTAAGGTAAGGGCTGTATATTACCGTCTACTTTAATCAATAATAGAGTCATACTACTAAAAATGAGCTAGAAAAGTATTTAGGAAAGCAAAGGGATGGAGTCGTAAGGCTCTTTTCTCCCACAATTTAACTTCCCTGTATTTTGGCTTTTGGCGTACTTTAAGCAAAAAAAAAAACAAACAACATCAAAAAAGCACATCTCTCCAGCCATTCAGATAGTCAACTATTTCAAAAATCCGCATCCTCAAGGAGGATGGTAGCAGATTTGTATGCAGTGATAGGTTTAACAAGTCACCTGATAATTGGGTGTGACCTGCTAAGAAGAACAAATTGAAGCGTAAAAATGGAGTCAGCAAACATGTTGCTTTTTTCCTCAATGGATAGCTTTCCTAGTGCTTTCAGGAATTATGCATTTACTTGTCAGCAAAAATAAGTTGCTGCTTTTCATTCCTTTTAGCTTTGGCCAGCCAGCACAGTAAGAAGAATGTGAATGAATCTATTAGTACTTGCGCATCATCAATACATTTGTTTACAGAGTTCCTCGAGCTTTCAAGACAACAAAGCTGCATGATTAAATACAAAACTAACACCGTGCAGGAAGAGAAGTCAGACACTCAACTGCCTTGCACTTTTCCTCCACTGCATGAAAACTGTGTATAAAAAGCTCCCAAGGCAGAATTCCCCACTGATACGCATAGGTCAGAGGAGACCTTTACAGCCAGTTTGCAGCCACTTTTCACACAGGTGTAAATGACTACATTAACATTTAAGGCAGTGCTGAGTGCATTGTGTTATTATTGCATAATGTGTCCTCCAGCGCTGTTATTGCTTTTGATGATGCTCCAGAAACAAAGAAATCAGCTTTGTTCTGAAAACTCGAGGAGAATATGCAGACCTGGTACCTAGCAGAATGAAGGCAGGCAGGATAAACTCTGCGCTCTGTGATATTTCTAAAGAGTTGTTTTCCTGGAGAAGTTGCATTTGAAGGACTTCATTACAGTTCTTGAGCATCATCAGCGTCCAAGAATGGTGTCACTGTGCATGTGAAAAAAAAAACACCCCGACAGCGCTGGGCAGCAGCGCATCCTTCACCCTCACAAGTGTGCATTTCTGGCAATCCAAAACTGCATTGTCCGAGGGAAGGGGCAGGTGCCCAGTGGTGACATTTGCTTTGTCCCACCGGAGCAGTGTGTTAGTGCTCGTCTACCTTCTCTCACAGAACAGTCAGCAATGTTATGAGAGATTTGAGGCTGGAAAAGCCTCCAGGCCCCTGGGACCAAACCCTAAATGGCTTCTCAGATTGTAGACAGCTTTCAAAAAGATCTGTATATAGAGTAACCTACAGGGAAAGGTATTGAAATAAAGGGCCTAAATTGCAGAGGCCATTCATGCCAGAGGAGGGATTTCCCTTCTGTTTAAGAGGCTGTTCTGTACTGTGATGTTAGAGTGGAGGTCTGGTTACAGCAGGTGAGTCTCTGCCTTGAAATTATGAGTCATATGGCTGTTCTCACTTTCTACTCAGCAGCAGAGGATGGCACATTGCAGCCAGCTTCTGCCCTCAGATCTACATACATGTAGCCTGGTATATTCTTCAGTCCCAAGGGGAAAATTTAGCTCTTCTTTATATTATCTTGTATTTATGATCAATATGTCAGCAAACCTTTGCATAAATACAGTATGTAGTCACCATGACCGCAAAGATACCCACCCTTTTAACCTTCATTGTCATTCTGAAGGATCAAGAACTCTGCTTGTCATCCTAACTGTGGGTCTCTTGCTCCATGAAAGTCGATGTTAAAAATTCCTCAAACTCCCTAGAATCTGATCCTGGCTTTGAGAAATTGCCACAGGGCAATTCAGAGCAAACTCTGTAAGTAATTCAGGGTCCTAATCACAGATGCCCTGGCTGTCTGAGAGATTCTGGCAGGGTGACAGAAATGCCACAGGACCAAAGGCAGAGCTTTTTAGGATGAACAGGACAACCTGGCAGAGAAACAGCTGGAGGCCAGGTAAGATATCCTGTGTTCAAGCAGTTGAATCCCATTTGGTCAATCTTTGCACTCATTTCTTCAGTAAATACTGGATTAGGTGCCTGGGGCTTTATTTGGAGAGGTAGTCTATTAAAAATATAGATAAGAATCCACGGGTATTTTCAAAAAGATAAGGGAATATTGCTGAAAAACCCACTCACCGGTCTTTGGCTGAGCCATTAGACATCCACACAGCTCAAAAAATATTCATCAGAGTCTGCAACTTCTTACAAAGAAAGCAAAAATCCCTCTTTTATATGGTGAGAAAGCACTGCTTTTCCTTTCTGTGGCTTTACGTAAGAACAAAAATAATTAATAATTAATGTTATCTCTACATCTATTCCTCCATCTTTATATCAGTGTTATCTTACTATAGATAAAAATACATTAGTAAAAAAACCCTAGGTACAGCAGTTCTAGGCAAAGTGGCATTCCTCACTATCATGTATTTCAAAGCAAATGGGCAGAAAGTCACCAGTGGGACAGTTTAAAGACAGTCTCTTGGCTTATCATTTTCCCCTTCAGTCCCATGGCATTATGAAAGATCAAAACAAGAATGCAAACCTTCAGAAAGATACACCAAAGGAGAAGGTGAAATATAATGTAATTTGCCATTACAGCCACAAAGTCACAAAGTACCAAGAGAGAGAACAAAGTTGAGTGTTTAACAGTATCAGATAAGCAGGGGAGGCAAAGGGGGGAGAAAGTACCTGTTAAACTAGCCTTATCCAGATGTGATCAGATTTCTGCAGAAAACATAGAGCTGAAGGTAGTTCAGTTACAGCGCTGAAATTACAGTAAATGGGGTTAGTAAAGTTCTTGTCTTTTAAAGACTAGTAGAAATGTTCAATGGAGCCCTGAAATTCTGCACTGAGGGTTTTATTAGTACATGGATGGATGAATGGATGTAAAACCAGATAAGTAAATTTGTATTTAGAGAAGAAGGAGGATTATTCGGTCTAATAAAAGAGAAGGAGTTTAGGACTGGGCTCAGTGCCCTGATTTTAAGACAGATTTATCCAGACTTCAAGATTTTCCACTATGTCAGAGAAACGAAAAAGGCTATGGCCCTCTAAAAATAAATGTGTTGCAGGTAATATATGGTGTTGATACTTTTCTATAGAAAAACTTCAGACAGTAGCATATTTCACAACTTAGTAAAGTCAGTGGAACAATTATGTCTGCAATTACATAAGTCTGTTCTATTTTGACTTTAGCCTAGTTTCATTATATTTTAGGTTTTAACCTGAATCATCATAGGTTTTAATGACTTTAATAGAGATCCTTCTAATTTAAACCAACGTCAGCAAGATCTAAATGAGGTGCTTTGTGTTCACATGATTAAAAACAGATTTCACAGAACTATTCAAGTATCTTACCTTTATAGCTGAGAAGGAGTAGAGTCAACAGCTTGTACCTAATAGGAATGCAAGAGAAATTAATTCATTGGAAAGACATTCTTCAACCCATTTTGGATGACTGCTCACAAAAAAAAAAAAAAAAAAAAAAGTATGTAAGCTTCTTGTTTTCTAATATCTCAATCTCTACAAACAAAACAGCGAGACAAGGGTAGTGAGAAAGACTGTTTATTATATTGTGAAGTCCAGCCACATGAAAGATATTGCCCATGAACCAAAAGATTAGAGAAGTGATACACCTATGATACAACTAACTATGATAAAAATCCACCAGATGTATTACCACAAGAATTACTATTTTCAAAGAAAACTAAATGGCTTCAAAGCCATCAGCTTGTAAGTAGAAAAAACACTGTGTTCAGTTAAACAAGGAATGAATGTCTCTCACTCAGTGAGATGTTGGATTTCCTTGTCCTTGTTCACACCTACTGCTAACCCACTAGTTTTGACGTTCACCCAAAGGGAGTACAACAGCTCTGTTTTCTACCCACCTGAAAAACCCATTTGGTTCTGTAATCTCAACACACTTTTCATGCCTGAATTTTTTTGAAAGGAAAGCTATGTAGTACACAGCACACACAAATATAAGACAAAGTCCTACCTGCATCTTCAGCTGCCAGCACCGTTTTTGCAAATTCTGCAGAACTTACTTAGGTGCAAAGATTGTTAGATGGGATCTAATGCTGCTGTAATCCACAGCTGGCAGCCGACTACTAGCAAACTTCCTAATTTGTACCCAGCAAAAGGCGAGGAGATAACAGCCTACCTATGGTAAACTGTAAATCAGTATCTATCCGAAATCTCTCTCTCCTCTCTGAAGGCTAAATCACCCCAGGAAAGCTGCCCTAAAACCTGAAGCCACAAAAACAAGTTTTCAAAGGCAGCTAAATGACTTCAGTTCAGCTTTCTGCCATATTCAAACAGTGACATAACTGGAGCAATTTAATAAGCTACTAAGCCTTAGTCTTCATTCCCCCCCCTCGCCCCCAGCTGTGATCCTGTCAGCTGAGAACGTACTGAAAGAGTGCTCCTGCTCCCCTTCAAAGCAAAAATAGTACTGCTTAAACCACCCTCCAGACATGTATGCAGTTTTCAAACATTAACCCAGATTGACTTTCTGGCATTAGTTCCTAACATGTTTCCAGCCCATTTGAGACAGAGAAATTATTTTATTCATCTTTTTTTAGTCCTGTTTCAGAGTAGCAACCACAGCTTTATTCTGTGCATACAGCATCTGTCACAACGTGGCACTGCCCCACATGGCAGCTCCAACTTATTGTCATGATCACAACCTCCGAGCTTTCACATTCCATAAGGACATAGTGCCACCAGAGACTTAGGTAGCCACAATGTATCTAAAAAACCAGTAATATAACATCAGTGGGCAGCCACAGCAAAAGTTCACTGCAGAAGCAGCGTTTTAAGTAGCCTGATTTCTACTACAGTTTGAGCATGATCGCAGTATTATTAAGTGGTGAGGACATACACCATATGCCATACTGTTGTCGATGTGGAGTGCAACAGTATTTGAAAATGGCTTGAAGTACATGGAGAGGGAGCAGCTACTGTGATCCACATGCACCAAACAGAGCTGAAAAGTAGAAGGAAACTGGATGTTCAGCTTTGCCACTGTTCAGGAAGATGAACAATCACTGTGTCAATGTGATTCAATGTCAGTGCACTAGGATTGCAGAAAAAAAGTTGCAATAAATTAGGAGAAAACCCTATAAATCTGCAAAGTTAAAACTGTCCTTAATCTAAGACAAATGAAGTCAGGTTCAACTCTACACACGACAATTCAGTGAAGAATAACAATGAGACATGGCTTAATATGATGGTGCAAAACAGTTCTCTGGGAGACCCCAGGCTGACCCAGTGGTCTTCTGTCCTGGGAAACAGAAATCAGGTTGGACACTCTAAAGGGGGGGGGGATGTTGTTATTCCAGCTATAATGTCTCAATAACACATTAGTTTTTCTGAAGTACTTCTCTGCACATATATGACGCTGTCCATTTGTTTCTGCAGCACTTTTTGCCCTTTTATAATGCTGTATATTGCAATAAAACTCTTAACATCGATTCATCTTTAAGCCTCCATTTTTAAGCCCCCAGTTCCAAGTTTGCAGACACTCTTGCTGGCATTTCAACGCTGTAGGACTGGCTAGGCCCATCTTCTATGACTTATCTTGCTTTGATGTCCATACAAGGGACAATGCACACTTGCACTAAAGACATGTCTCCACAGATTACAACCCTTCCAGAGCCGTAAGAACAAGCTGTATCAACATTTAACTTGCCCAGTGCAATACCCAAAGGCAGGTCAAGAAAAAAAAAATCCCTTCGCATTTCTCAGCTGCTTCTTTCCTGAGGCAAGCAGGAGTTAGCAGTGCTGCTCAAAGTACAGACAGTGCCAGGATGACACCATCCAGTGCAGGAAAGAAGTCTGATTTTGTCTGTGTAACAGGTAACACAACCATGTCTACTGCATGCACAAAGTAGCCAGTTCTGGTCTTTGGAGCACTAGCTATGGACTTAAATGCTTTTGAATTGAGCGTGCTTAAACCCTCAATGTTATCACAGAATGATAGTATTATAGAATGGTTTGGTTGGAAGGGACATTAAAGACCATCTAGTTCCAACCCCCCTGCTATGGGCAGGGACACCTTCCACCAGACCAGGTTGCTCAAAGCTCCAGCCAACCTGGCCTTGAACACTTCCAGGGATGGGGCATCCACAGCTTCTCTGGGCAACCTGTGCCACTGCCTCACCACCCTCACAGTGAAGAATTTCTTCCTAATATCTAATCTAAATCTTCTCTCTTCCAGTTTAAAACCATTGCCCCCTGTCCTATCGCTCCCTGCCCTTGTAAAAAGTCCCTCCCCAGCTTTCTCGTAGGCCTCTTTAGGTACTGGAAGCCTTCTCTTCTCCAGGCTCAACAACCTCAACTCTCTCAGCCTGTCTTCATAGGAGAGATGCTCCAGCCCCCTGACCATGTCCCTGGCCTTCTCTGGACTCGCTCCAACAGGTCCATGTCCTTCCTGTGCTGAGGACCCCAGAGCTGAAGGCAGTACTGCAGGGGGGTCTCACCAGAGCGGAGTAGAGGGGCAGAATCCCCTCCTCGACCTGCTGGTCACTCTGCTTTAGATGCAGCCCAGGATACAGTTGGGTTTCTGGGCTGCAAGCACACATTGCTGGGTCAAGTTGAGCTTCTCGTCAACCAACACCTCCAAGTCCTTCTCCTCAGGGCTGCTCTCCATCCATCCTCTGCCCAGCCTGTATTTGTGCTTGGGATTGTCCCAACCCATGTGCAGGACTTTGCACTTCGCTTTGTTGAACTTTATGAGGTTCTCATGGGTCCACCTCTCAAGCCTGTCCAGGTCCCTCTGGATGGCATCCCTTCCTTCCAGTGTGTCACGGCTCGGTGTCATTGGCAAACTTGCTGTGGAAACCTTTGTATGCCTTTTAGAATAAGCTCTGACCTACATCAGACATCTAGTCTAATACAGCTCTTCAAAACATGAGCTGTTGGTAGCAGCAGAGGGGATCCAGATGGGAGTCTGATCCTTGTGGAGAAAATACTGGGCAACCCAGGAACTGGAACAGGGGTCTACATTCAGGTCAAAATCCATTTCACTGGGATTAGGTTCTGAAAGTTTGTTTTCTACATCTAAGTCGGTCACCATAGACTCCCTGTTTACTGAATGCACCCAGAATGAGTGGTATCAACATTTGTCTGTGCAAAACATTGTGGAACATTTTTAAATACCAAACAAGTGTTTAAACATCACCATCTGGTTGTAGATGTATCAATACAAACAACCCAACATGATACAATTAAGTAAGTGTGTTAACCAGTGCGTGATGATTAATTCCCACGTCATTTCCCTACTTCCTTACCATTCGGTTATTCCTTTGTCTTTCAGACCCAGGGTCCTCCACTGAGGGATGCTTCCATATGTGCACGTGCCTACATACACACACACTCAAACACACAGGCATGCACGTCTAATTAGCACTAGGAACAGTGGGATTCCAGTTCTGACCAAGACATTTGTTTCATCTGTATTATAAATTATGAATAATGAAAATAATGAAAAATCCACGAACAGAAAAAAACCCCACAGGACAATAGTTGCCCAGATGCAGTCTGTCCCCAGCTCTAATTAGACCCCAGTAGCTCTGCTGCATGCTTCATCCATCAGACTATGCTGCCTCTCACTTCAATTACAACGAGGCTGGGTGTGCAAAGTTGGATGAATACACAAAATCATTTTGTCTTTCTGCAGTCCCGTTGGTTGGCTCAGTCATACTTTGCTGAACACAGTAATCCAATAAGCCACCATCCCTTAAGATAAAAAAAAAAAAAAAGTATTTCAGAGTGCCAAGAACCAAGTGACTCAAAGAAAAACACCTTTCAGTGGTTTTGTTAGCCATATTTTCTCCCATGACGGTTTTTTTCATGCAGGAAAAGGTCCAGATTTCAAAGGATAAGTTTCTCATTATCTCACCCCAACCTGAGAAAGAGAGGAAGATAGAGCAGAAGTCAGCTGGAGAGATGTGTTTTTCTCATTATCCTCAACTGCCCTTTGCTATTTTGTTTCTCATCCTCCCAATCCTCTGTCAGCTGACACTCCTATTTTGGCAGAAAAGTTGCCTGTGTAAGGGTCAAGAACTGAAACTATATCCCTCCCTAAATTTCCCTGTTATTACCTATTTGTAACAGGGACTGCAAAAGACATCTTTCTCATATAAACCTGACAGCCACAAACTGTATAGGTAAGTGTTTCTCCCCTCCTCCATGACTTCTCAAAACATCTTCCAGGTGAACCGTAGGAGAAATGATACCTAATAATGCTTTGATAATTGTGGAATATTTCCATGCAGTGTACGCCTGAAATAGATATAAAGCCACAGTCTCTTCCATAAATACCAGTAAGAAAAGTATTTTATCTAATGCTAAGGGAATTTACCAGCAACAACAGGAATAAATTATATCTGCACCACACCAATATTCTCATACTACTGAAGAATTTCATATAAGAACAAAAGAGATTTCTATGGTTTACTGTGTGCACATTTGAACTTGGCTTTGAATGGGGATAAAATTGCCAAATTTAAAGTCAGAATTGTAATTTAAGTATCTGAAGTTAGGCAATCATCTGTGTAGCTAATTTTCCAGCCTCCTTATACAGTCAATGATGTCAGACAGGTGTCGTCACTATAACCATCTCGGACAACTATATTAGAAATATTTTTTTAATTGATTTAGATATCAGAGTTCTGGACACACAGCAAGTACTGAGTTCTTGAAAAACTTCATTCAAAATTCTTTTGAAAAAGATTTCTTCAAAAATCTAAGTACAAATAGACTTCATTCTGGCAGCAAAACTTGATAGATGCTACAATGTAGGTTAAATTTTCCTTTTTGGGAGAAGGCCTACACTGATGATGAAATTTTTCAGATTCTCTAACTTCAACTCTAAAAATGAAGTGTTTTTTAAAGTATCATTTCCAAGAAGAGTGAACCATTTATGTTTGGCACTTCCTGCTCTGCAGCTCACTCTTCTTTTCTTGAAGATTTATGAAGAGGAGGTATGTGCCGCATGATGCTTTTCTCCACTGACTGCATTGTCTAATCTAATAGATGACAGATGCTTTCAGGTGGCCAGGTTGTCTCCTCTCAACCTCTGTAAAAGCGAAGTGCCACAACTACACCTCAAAAAGAATGAATGACAAAGAAGCAATACAAATGGCATCTCAAAATTATCTGTCCTCTCCAGTGCCACCTAATAGTAAACAGAGACAAAAAGCAAGAAGAAAGAGAAACCAGCTTGATAACCTGATCTGACACAAAGAAGCCAAATGTAAACTGAGTTAATCCTAAATCCTGCCTGGGCACTCCATGACAAGGAATGGAAACCCACTACCTTGAATGCAAATGTCAGCCCTGCAGATGACAATGACAACACTCTAAGCTTCTCTTTTACTCATCAAAGCATTTTAAATATGTTAAGATATTTCCTCAACAAGCAATACTTGCATATTGGAGTTTCATATCACTGCTACTTCAAAGCAGAGGGTTTTGAAGCATGTTCTTGGCTCTCACTGGGAGAAATCACTCATGTAACAAGGATGCAAGGTGCAGTTGCAGCAGGTGTCTACACTGCATCATATCTATTCAAATGAATTCAACACCCGCTGAATTACCTTGCATATTAAGTGAATAAGGTTGTCATTTTCATTTGCTTTCAGCTTTCCCCTGCAGATGATCTAGAGCATTTTCTATGTCCCCTTTTACAGGAGCACAATGTGGATGCAGGGAGTTTGGTCCCTTCTCTGCACTTCAAGGATGAAAAGAGGAGGCACTGCAATCTCTGTTTGAAGAAGCTTAAACAATGTTCCCTCTCTGCACATCTCAGTCAGTTAAGAAGTTGCTTTCCTCTCAGGCACTCCAAAGAACATGCTGGTAGCTAATGGAAAGCAGTCTTCAACTTCTTTTGGGATTGCCTCTCCAGTGTTACTTCCACAGAGGTCCACATCTCCTCTGGTGGAGACCAGCCGGTATGTACCACTGTGACGCCAATACAGCTTGGCCAACCACACAGTGTCCAGTTCATGACAGCTCCAACTACTCTGTGCTCCTGAAACTCAGAATACTTGTGTGGAGGTTTATATGAATGTGTGCGTGAGGTCTAATGGTTTCTCATACTTTCAGATGCTTATTTTTGAAATGCTTTAGTAAGACTCCAACTCTGGAATCTCTTGATCCATCAGAGAAATTCAAGGAAGAAGGAGATGAGTTTGTTACCTGTCGTGGTTTAACCCTGGTGGGCACACTCTTCTGCAGTGAGACAGGAGAGACAATCAGAGGGGTAGAAGTGAGATAAAGACAGTTTAATAATTAAAAACAAAGAAGCAAGCAAACAAATAAAGAAGAAAAGGAACAAAACCAAGAAAAGCAAGTGAGGCAAAAAAACCCCATTGCTCACTACCAATCAACCAGTGTCCAGCCAGTCCCTGAACAATTGCAGCCCCAGCCAACCTTCACACACACACACACCAGTTTTATTGCTGAGCATGATATCATATGATATGGAATATCCTTTTGGTCAGTTGGGGTCAGCTGTCCCCAGCTGTGTCCTCTCCCAGCTTCCTGTCCATCCCCAGTCTACTCACTGGTGGGGTGGGGTGAGAGGTAGTGAAGGCTTTGACTCTATGTAAGAACTGCTCAGCAATTACTAAAACATCCCAACTTTATCAACAGAGTTTTCATCACAAATCCAAAAGATAGCACCTTAAAAGTTACTATGAAGAAATTCAGCTTTATCTCAGCTAAAACCAGTACATTGCTGGACCAAATAACCTGCAGGGATCACAGGAATAGGGTCTTGAGCATACAGGGAAAAACTACTAGTCTAAAGAGCTTCACTCTGTGAGGACAACAAATGAATTTTTAATCCTAACTGACTCCTCTTTACATGAAAATGCTTTTTACATGCAAATATTTTATCTGTAAATGCTAGAAGACAAATGAGAGTGATACAGAGAATGGGATTCATCTCAGTTAAGTTGCCTAAAGATTTTGAGATCCTGTTCAAACTACTTGTCTGAGTTCCTCAATAGCCAAAGGAGAGGGACTGGCAATGCCAGAAGGCAGTTCATCTCACTTCTGTCAAATGTCTGCTTGTCCTTCACCCTCTGAAAGTCCCTACCTCTCCTCATTGACTCCATGAGAAAACTAGACCACCAACTTAGACTTAACTCCTAGGCTTTGGACAGCTAAATGTGAGTAACTGGAATCCCAGCCA
>NW_009595887.1:58225-96670 GCF_000690535.1 Cariama cristata
GGAAGTATTATTTGGGGGGTAAAAAAACCCATTAACCTGTACTTTAAATGAAATATTTTGAAGTGTCAGCAGGAGCCTGTGGTTGCTGAATCCTGGCAGTGGAGACTCCCTTGTGGATTTTTGGAATATAAGTGTCTTTGCCAAGTATACAAATGACCTTCAATTCTGCAAGAAAACACCTATGGGTTTCACTTTAATGTTTGTCTTTCCACCATAATTAGACTACAGGTGTGATGACGCACACACGCACAAAAGGTGCACATCGGTATATGCATATTGAACTGCTCCCTATATAATGTTATTATGCTGCACTTTCAGCTTTTAAGCTAACAGAGAAATTGAGAACTTGACTTTCAGCTGAATGGAAAAATAGACCAAATGTCATTCGTATTTGAAATGAAGTAGAAAAATGCCCAAAATTCAAGGAAACTGTATTTGATTAATGTATTCTGAGAAATTCATTGTTGATGTAGGTCAGGGAAGATGGTCTATGGATTCTGGAGGCACAGATTTGAATACACTATTAAATACAAATCAGATAACTTAAAAAATCAATTTTGTTCAAGGGAAAAAGTTCTCTCAAGCCAAAAGAGACTCAACTAATTATATCAAGAAAGTGCATGTAATGCACTGTATATGCACTAGTATAGATTTTTTGTCTGTTCACAGAAACAGGCAGGTAGAAAACTATGGGAGATGAACACAGCCCAGCTCAAAAAGTGAATTTTATGGCCTTTTGCAGACATATGACTCTGACCTAAACTTGGGTTTGATCAATTTCCATATTGTCATCATTCTCCAAAGAAGATGAGAGTAACTATAACTTCCATGCAGAGCCCAAGCAGAAAGGTATCCCTATCAGATGGAACAGGGACAGCTCAAAAGTGAAACCTGATCCTGGAACTAGAAATCATACGAATGTACTTAAGTCTTAATATTAGATACATTAATTTAAGATGTAGCACTTCCCATTTTCTTAAATGTGGCAGTCCAATTTAAAGCACACTGTTCTGAGTTTGAGTCCAGCCGAATGCATTCTCTATCCTCATCTAATATCATAAGGGGCAAAAGGGATATTCACCCTAGAACGTTTTTCTAGCACCCTAGATCCCAACAAAATGAAAGTAAGAGGAAGCGTTAGTAACTATATCCTGCTGGCAAGATCTCATTGCCACTAATCATCAACACAGGCCTCATTAACGAAGTCATCTACACCTCTGGGTCATTAAAGATTTAATAAATGACACCAGAGGACAGCAATCTGAAAAGTGCAACAAAGGTCCTGACTTTTGTAGGATCAGTGCCTGTAAACTGTAGATGGCTCTGCAGCCTACAGATTATCTCAGCCATAAGCATCTCATTGTGTTGCTCAGTATACCTGGAAAATAAATGTGGTCTGCTGAAATCACAAGGAATTTCTCATTTCCACAAAAATTCAACATTTGCTGATGCTTCATTAATTTTAAGCACCAAAAATGTCAAAGACTGAAAATTCAGTTCTGGGTCTGGAGCAAGAGGTGTGTCTTGGTCTTCCCTTTAATGTCTACCCTGCAAAATACAAATAAGAGCCTGGGATCTAGCATTTACTAGGGAGCGCAAACTTTAGAAATCTAAGGAGAAAGAGTCCTAAAGTGCCACAAATAAACTGTCATTAACTTATTAAGAGAAAAAAAAAAAAGGTGGTTAAAACCTCCTTGGCTATCATCTCCATTGGTATAAAAGTGGTACTTTGAATGAATGGTCTCTACTATTTATTCTAGGTAGAAGACATATTGATCCACCAGAGACATCTTGCTATTGCTATATAATAATATTTTAAATCCTTTTATTTCCTTCTCAAGATTCAGCCCTACATATAAGAGAATATACCCCTAAGGACTGGACAACATCTGGTGTATATATAGGGATGAATCACAAGATGGATATAAAGAAAGAAAGATCTGAAATCCCTTGACAAAGTAGCTGTTCCAATCCTTTAAGAAGCCTACTGAAAGTTTATCTTAAATGTGATTTCAGGAGCCAAAAAGTTTTCTACACAATTTATTTTCTTTACAAAAGAAAAATGTTTTTTTAAAAAAAACAGAGCTGCCATGTGGATCCCCACAGCAGTGTAGCTATTTTCTTTCAAGTTATGGTTGCTTCTTAACACTGTAATTAAGTTTGAATAATGCTGCCACAGTAAATCATGCACTTTACACAATTACTGTGCAGAATGTAAAAGGGAAATAAAACATGATGTGAGCTTTGTTAAACTTAAAATACACTTGACAATCACTTAACTTAATTAGATACATTTACCTCCAGAAAAAGTTACTGTACTAAAGGTGATGTTCACCTTTCCAAGGAAAATAATCCTCTCCCAGAGCCAAAGGTGTGTATCCCACCTCTATTTATTATTATTACAGTAACACTTCTGTATGAAGCATCACTAGCCCAGCAGCCAGGGGACACTTTCCTACTCCCAACTCTGTCAATGATCTGCTCTATGTTCTTGGGCTGGATATGCCAGCTCAGTGCCTCTGCATCCAGATCCATTGCTTGCAGTCTTTTCCTTTTGGAAGTTATTATAATACCATGTACAGCATAATAGCTAATAATAATTACTGTAATATACATAATTATATTATGTGCCATGCAGAGAATAATAGTTATAGTAAGAAATCCCTGATACTTTAAGGAAATTAACATTTTGTGGTTATAAACTAACCTAGATTTACAATTCCCCTGGTTTCATGAGGTTCCTTTAATATTTTTAAATAGTGTTTCTTTTAAAGGACACATAAGTGTTCTTTTTCTTTTTCTTTGTACATTTGCAAGCAGATTGGAATATGCATAGAGCTTAGACAATATTGTCCTTTTGTTGAGCTTGGCAGAGCTCCATTTATTTCCATGGGGTTGCGTCAATTTACCTCAGATGAGAATCAAGCTTTTGTTTTCCTCTGCCTTTTAGAGACTGATTTATTTTAAGCATCCATAGTGATAAAACAGCAAGACTGATCCATTATGGTTTCTTATCTGTGTAACTCATTATTCTTCAGGGGGAACCACAGAGAAGAAGTTCTGTCTTGGACACCTACCAGCACAGTACTGAAGAGTAAGGTGGTGGGTTTGAGCATGATGCAGTTGCCTACGCTCCACACAGCTAAGGAGAAAAATGGGCAACAATGAATCACATATTTTTCTCTCCCCCAAGCCCAAGGTCTATTGAAAGGGCACCAGATACGTATTTAAAACAACCTGAAAGCTCTTTTAGGTCACACTGTCCAAAGCAGCAAAACTATGTACTCCACTTTGTTTTGCAACACGTGCCTCTACATTGAGGTTACAAGGTGGCCTAGAGTTGGTGATCTCACCTGCATCACCCAAAGGGTATGCTGTGTCAACAAGAACCTTCCTCGTGTCTCTCAACACACGTCCCTGGACACTTTGAGTCATCTTAAAATGGCCAAGGTCTGAACTATTCTCAGAAATATTAAAGTCTGTCACAGACAGCTTTAATACAGGTTGATAGTAGTCAGGACCATAAAGAACAGCCAAAAATGTACCAAAAATTTTGATGTTATGTGGGTTTCACATCAATTAAATCTTCCATGCTCCTAAGGTTAATTGCTCATATGTTATTTTCAATTAAAAGGTCATCTCAAAAAAATGGTCAAAACCCAATTTAATTCAACTTTTCCCCATTTTTATTCATCTGTGTGACTTTGACAAATAGTCCCCTCAGGCTACAGAATCTATGTCTTCCAAGAAACACCATTTCATGAGATTATTTATTATTTAATAATCTAATTTAATAATTAACAATTGTCTTTGATGTTAGTCATTAATATTATGAACACTAGAACTAATAAAGCCTAGTTCCTTAAGGAATCATGTCTTATGGCTGTAGCTCCTGATGTGTAATAAATTGTATGTTCCAACTAAGACTTTTGTCCTGTTTCAGAGCATAGAAGATATTCTTCCATGTGGCTTCTCGCGTGTCTGGACTGTAGTCACTCTAGAGCCTTTCCATCATTCAGACTCTAATTGAGTCTTATCTGTTTTGAAATTCCCATCACTCTATAATCAGGCTTGACACTGGTCAGCATTTTCACACAAACATAATAGAAAATCAGGATAAAAAATGGCAAATAAATGATGTACCATGGTAATTCAGGGATCTCTTTTCCCAGGAGAGGGCTTTCCTCTCTCTGGAATGTCAGTGCAAGAAGGAAGAGAACGATGAACCAGTTCAGTTCAGGTTAATACACAATTTTTCATACCAGAAGGTAAATCAATAAGTGGTTGCCTAGATCAATTTTCTGTCATGTCTATGCAACATACTGAGGAAATGTAGCAAGGGGAGCACTTGAGGATGTGGCAGGTAGGAACAGAACTGGCATTTTGATTATTATATCTGGAGAATTTTGAATTACTAAATTGGGGGAGGGGGGATTTTTTTTCCACATGTGAGACTGAGCTTTGTATTCATTACACGTACACACTACTGCATTGGTTGTTTATGCTCGCTGATTAACTGTAAAAAACGTTATACCATTTAAGTGTGAAGGTCTCCACTAAAATTACAGAAATGTATTTATGGGAGACACAATATGTACAGCAGTTGTTTATTAAGGTCATTGGCATAAAATATATGATTGATGCAATGACTGTGTATCATTACAACGCTGTACATAAAACACACCAACGGGGCACCTTGCCAGATGCAGACAGTCTCTCCCAGACAGGGCTGAGGCTGATGCTCAGGCAGCGTATGTGCTCCAGCCTCTTCCTATGCTGTGCCTCTACCAAGCAGAGGTTACTGGAGTAGCATCCTGCCTGTGCTGAATTGACCAGGTGCTGGCCCCCAGCATTACAGGTGGAAGATTTTGACTGACCAGGCTCTTAAATCTGCTTTGTGCAACTCCAGCAGTGCAAAACAGACTTAATGCCAGCTTATTGGCAAGCGCACTGGTGTGATGAACTCCCGGGAGGCAATAAGAGCACTTTTTGTATTAGCCCAGAAGAAAAGCATCTGGCTGAGAGATGCTGGAGCAGGGTCACTACCTGCTTCTGCTCCCCACTTGCCCTTGTAAGAAGAGAGAGCAATGGGGAGCCTGAAACTGTTCCTGTATCTCGATGGGTTCATGCTGGGTTTTCTTAGTCCCCTACTATCTCTCTATACTCACTGATGATTTTGGCTGTGTTTTGATAATTATGGGTGTGTTTTGATAATTATAGGTGTGCATTTAAAAATACCTTTTAATTGGTTTCTAAAGTAGCATGTAACAAAACTGAATAGAAAAGCTAGCTACGTTTTATTTGTGCACTACGTAAAGCAGTCGCTTTGGACTGCTGCTAAATCTGTATGAAACAATCCTGCATTCTGAAATAAAAGCAGACATTCCTGGGTATTTTTTTTACCCAGAACTGAATAACAGGGAGAGTCCATATGACTGTGGTCCAGGCAAGCTGTTGAATGTAAGAAATCCTAGAAAAAAAAATCCAACTTGCACTCTGATGTCAAATTTTGCAAGCATCCTGTTTACTGACTGGGGCATTCAAGTGAAATCAGACCAGTGGGCCATGACTGAAGCTAAAAATAAAATTGCAAGAAGACTGTGTGAAGCTACAGCTCTAATCCCTCCAAAAAAAAAGGTATGGCACCTTTTCCAATGTCATAAGGATTTTAAGAACCCTTCTCTCCTTCTAACACAGCTTGAGACTTAGAAAAAGTACTTCTTTTAAGAAACTGTCCCACTGCAACTCAGGCCAGGTACAGATGCAGAGCACAACCCTAACTTCCCTGTCCTGTCACCAAAGAGAATGAAGTTATTACAGCACAGAGAGAGAGAGATTTGACAGACAGCTGGTCATCCAAGCACTCTGTTATTAACGCCTGTGTCCAGCAGGATGCATTGTTTGAAAGTCATGTTTGCAAAAGCAGTTTCCTACTACTAGCATCTGCATTGACTATTAGTTTTATGAAGTACAAAATGCTTCGCAATGTCATTGACACAAAGCAAGCTTAGCCCTGTGCCTACTTGAAGGAGAAAGAAAAAAACATCTCCTGGGGTTATTTAATTTTTTTCTAAACATATGTTGTGAAAGGCCTCACTGCAGTTTGAAGGAACTCTCAGAGCTACAGCTAGAGGCATGCTGAGACTTTCTCTTTCGCAAAGAAAAAGCTGAAGCCTTTTTGCTTTCATCAGGAGAAACAATGAAGACGGAGTAGGCTGAGGTACAGGTAAATCTTGTTTTGTCTGTGCTGCCATGAAGGTAGGACCAAAGAAGGCCTTAATAGCCTGATAGGCGTATTGTCTTGTAGTAGTAAATCCAGGCACAACACACAGGTAGGAGGTTAATACAGTTTTATTACCAGAGCTCCAGCGATCTACTCCATAATCCAACAGCCAACCTAATCTGCAGATGCCCTGGGGTTGTCAAATTACAATGTGGCAGCTATGAAGGAAAGTGCTATTAATGGGAGGCGGGAAATACTAAAAGTAAGGCTAGGGTCCTGCCAGGAAAAAAACTTGCCCAAAGCTCTTGGTCATTCAATTTCCATTGTTTAGGCTTGCCTGAGCATGCTGTCAAAGCTGTAGATATTTGACCCCCTCTAAGAGGATATTTTTGGCTCTCCCATGCTTAACCCTAGAAATTCCTCAGATTCATTTGCAGACTTGTAAAGCCTTCATATTTCTCTTTTGCTGAAGGTATGTTTGGAGCCAATCAAATCGTTGCCCAGTATCTCTGTTCCCTGTTTGCCAAGGGTACATTTACTTGTCCCTACACACACACACACATAAATACAGCACATACAGCACATAGAATGGGCAGACATAAATGTATGGTCCTGTCACATAGGATGAGGCTAAGCAAACATGGTCATTCATTGAGAAGACCCTATACCACTTCACGTGGAGCTTCTCTGTGTTGGACTAGAAACATGCCATACATTGCAAGATAAGAACCACGAGAGCAGGGAATGAATTGGAAGGAATCAACGCTTACATCCAGCGGCAAAACATGGCCATCACAGCCAGCTTCAGCATTCAGACATGTAGTCTCTCAATGGACTTTATTTATGTTCCATCTATAGATAACGAAGAGACAACAGCTGTACCTAAATCATAGGACCCACA
Source organism: Cariama cristata (assembly GCF_000690535.1). Lineage (NCBI taxonomy): Eukaryota > Metazoa > Chordata > Aves > Cariamiformes > Cariamidae > Cariama > Cariama cristata. The sequence goes on from NW_009595887.1 coordinate 65,350, forward strand.
AGTTCTTCACAGTCTTGGGGCTGGGCATTGGCCACAGCCATATCCTCAGTAAAATTTGGGAATTTCCCCCTCCATCCTCTAGCTTCCTCTGGAGAGAAACCTGTGCAGGTTAGATGCACCCCAGAGCACCTCCATAATCTAATCCATCTTGTTTATCCTAGACACCCATCTTATGAAATGAACCACCCACCTATATTTCTGTTGACTGTAGATGACTCATTGGACAGCTAAACTCAGATGAAATGAATTACATCTGAAATGTTCTGCAGGATCAGACTCTATTTTACAATTACATGGTATTGTAGGAGTTTGAAGAGTTTTATTTAAATTTTAAAAAAAAAAAAAGCTCAAAGAAAAACTACAGGAACTCATGCTTCTAAGCTCAAGTCCCTAAACATACCAAAGCTGTGAATTTTTTCAGTAATCCATTTTCTGCAGTGGTAGGAACATGTTGACTTCCTCTATTAAGTATTATAATCGGTAAGAAAAAAAACAGAACAGAAAAAGATCTTTGGCTGCTGTGTTAGCTATCACCTCCAAGAATAATTTTGATCTTGCAATTGTAATAGCCAATCTACAGCACAGAATTTATATAAGACATTTTTGGCTGGTTTATGAGAGAAAAATCTTGGCACTCTCATAAACATCAATGTATGTGTCTTAAAAGTAATGTTCGTAATTTACATAAACTAAATAAGATAAATTGGAAATTTCAACTCTCAGGCAAAAAGTGTGTCTAAAATGTAATTTAAGATTGAATTAAGTGCCAGAAGGACTAAAGCCTACTAAAATATTGCCCCGTTCCTCAAAATGATAATATCTGAAAACTGGGTGTACATACACACACACACACACACAGAGCATGGGTTACACAGACTCCTGTACTTGTCACCTTCTGTTCAAATCCAGACAATTTTGTGCCAATGTACTATTCTTTCTGCAGTCCAAACACCTTTTCTAGCCTAGTCAGTTTAAAAGCTGGTCTCTTCCTGCACCTCATTCTGATTTCAGTGCCATAAATTGTCAGGCAGACCCGTAACAAAAGGTCACACTGTCTAGTGTTTGTGGTGTGGACCCAGCCAGAGCTATCCTGCTCCAGCCATATGTCCCCTCCGGTAAGTTCTCAGTTATATTGCTCTAATGCAGTCTGATTCTCAGGTCTTCTTTCAAGCTAACGCTCAGGTCAGTCAGTCACCATTTTTTCTGCCATGATGCTGCCAAATGCGGGGTACGTAAAACCTTTTTTTTTTTTTATTCCCAAATGTGATAAACCTATGACTAGGCTGATTAAAAAAAAAAAAAAAAGTGTTTATGGTTCCAATTCTTTTTTGTCATGATGTACCCTGTCTAGGTATCTGCAGCCAGAAAAAATTAAACCAAATTGGATCAAAAAGATGATTAAACCAAATGTCACTGTTTCACACCCACCTTGACATCTCTTTGAAAGGCTGTAAGTTATCAGAGGACTCAGCAGGGGAGAATTGAGCCCAGACAATTAAAGATTCACTGTTCAAGTTTCCCAGGTGCCTTATCAAGTTCTGGTTTGGCAAAGGAGAATTAGAGAAATTCATAAAACTCAAAAGTGTTTTGAGGGTCATTCACAGCATATTTTGTGTTGCTTTAGTAGCTCACATCCGTTATTGCAAAAATTGCAATAAAAGCAAGCAAAGACAAGAACAGAGTTTAGCCCTGAGATTTATCCCTGTTAAGAATGCAAATGAAATGCACATACATCTCTAAAAGGTTATTTATTATGTTGAAAATAACCAGTAAAAGTGTTCCAAAATGGTTCTTTCATATCCTTGTGCTTATGGAAGTCCATTTACTGTAAATAACAGTTAGCAAAGGTGTGTTTTATTTCAGGCTATAAATAGTTGAACTTTGCTAGTTCTCTCAGAGGGACACCTTGAGACAGTTGCTTAGATCACACACTCCATGCTAAGGAGCAGAAAATCCCAAGCTCCCCCGAAAAAAACTTTCATTTTTTTTAAAGGTATCGGTTATTCAGGCTACCTACAGATTGTGTATTCCTCTTCTCCTTTTCCTTAAGTAAGGTGTGCCTAACTGCCTGTTCATCCAATAAGAATCACGAATTAAACAAATTTGAAATTGAAAATGAGTGAATTAGGTTGAAGGTTAATTTTTAAATACTCTCTCAAACTCCACCTATCAGGGCCAAATCCTGAAGTATTGCTGACCAAAAACCAAGAAACAGCTATTAAGAAAGGAAGGAAAAAAAGACCTTAATCCAGAAATTATAAAAGGGGATTTCAACAATTGTCTTAGTTCTGTCACTTATTTCCCAACCAGTCTTGGTTCAGTTGCTTATATTTTTACCACAAGTTTCCTATAAATAAATCAGAACATAATCCCATCTGGTTTCTGAGAGGTTTAATGTTCATAAAATAGTTAGTTGCCCAATCAATCGTAGATGTTATACGAATACCAGCTATTATGAGGAGTAACATGAAAAATGAGCAGGAAACCAACTTTTCAAGAAATTTGGGTTCTATTTCGCCTTCACTATTTGCTGAATTCCAAAATTCATCGAAATAACCCCTCCAGCCGAGTTAATAAAAACACAACCGCTGTCCTGGTTTCCACTTCTGATGTAATGGACACCACTCTGTAAGAAATGAGATCGACTGGTGAGGAAGCAGCTCACTGTACACCCAGGTCTGCTTGCAGAAGCAGATGGTGCCAGGTTAACAAAGAAAAGAAGGGAGTAGAAAAGTACTGAAGTTCTTGTGTGTAGGAAACAATGTCCCTTGACTAAATATTTCAAAGAAAATAAACCACCTGTTTTTGAAGACATGAGGAAAAAGCACACACACGTTTTCGAGATGGGAGGCAGCATTCTCATATGGAAAATGATCAAAATTTCTTAAGAACTGTGACGGCAATTCCCTCAAGTGGCAGGAAACAACTGGCTTACAACAGCCAGCTGAGGGCCCCATCACAGCTGCTCAGAATGAAGCTTCTCACACAACACGGTTAGGAGGATATAATTTTTTGAATGTTGGAGTCATAGGGGAATACAAAAGATACAAAGCATTTGTAGAGACTCTAATGTACATCATTAGTGGGTGCATGTTTGATGCTGGCACCAAGAGCATACAAGGGAAGGCATAACCAGGTGGGACCTGCCTGGTCAGTAGGTTTTCTCCTTAGGGAACAGAAATGGTAGGAGCAGATAGCTAGCAAACAAGAATCATAGAACCATGGAATATCCTGAGTTCAAAGGGATCCACATGGATCATGAAGTCCAACTCCTTGAGGGCAACCTAAAAGTTAAATCATATATCTAAAAGCTGATGGAAAAAAAACTAGAACAAAAGCTCTCTGAATAACCACTTAAAGAAAGAAATTAGAGAAATCCTGAAAAGACAGAAGTAATGTCAACTATTTCAGGAACATTGGTGACTCAGCCCAACATTTGCAAGGCCACTTTAATTACTTGGAAATTTCTATCAGACTACAAGTCTTCTAAATACAAGGTTTTTAGAGCCGTTTTCAGTATCCTCAGAGTTAAGTTCACATGTAATAATAACACATTCGATCCTAAGCCAAAGTTGAAACACACGCAAAATAGATACCTACCTAACAATGATTTTAAAGTTTAAAACCTCTTAATAACTATATTTTCTTTCCACAACTCTTGAGTCTTAGTCACAGACAAGAACAAAATTGTATCAGATAATTTAAAAGAAATGAGAAAGCAATACTTCTTATGTTAAAGAGGTTATAATCAGAATATAAAACAGGAGACAGCAGATGGGTGTATTCTAATGGAAGGACACAGGAAATGATGAGGCAGAAGTTGTTCATTACAAATGGGAATGGAGTTAGTGAACGTATTACCAAACTATCATCCCCTTTTTCGAGGGCACCACAGAAAAAACTTTTTTAAAAGAAGAGTTTGAAACTAGGTGATGTGAAAATTTCAGGTATATTTCTATGGAGTTTCCATTACCATGAGGAAGGTAATGGGAAAATGTATGAGTATACTTGAGAATTCATCAAGTAGAGGATGAGGACTGGCATGAAGGACCAATTCAAAATGGTTTTGGAAATACCTATGTTAACAGAAAGACCACAGGTGAGACAAGGATGAGCATGAGCAACATGGGCAGATAGCTTGTAGCTGCTTCAACAAAGGGGATCTAGTGGAAACACTTCAAAAGATGGCACGCCTTTTATATGCTAATTCAGAAGTGAACATTCAGTTTTTACAGTAAACAAAGTTGGGTCTCATATAGGATCTTTTTTCTACAACTTCATTTTTAACAATAAAATGGATATATTCACTTTTTAGACATGTGACAAATTCTCTTAATTATAAAGTTTAATATCACTGAAGTCAAGGGAATCCTCTCCATTCATTTCAGGACTAGACTTGTGCTTTATTAAAGAATATTTGAACAATTATTTTTTTATTCAATAAGTTACTTAGATTTGTATTGATTTAATTTTTATAAAGGACAATGAGGCATGGAAAAGTTAAGAAGATACTTTTTTGTCCCAAAACTACAGAGAGCTACTCTAAGATCAAAACATGCTTTCATGATTTTTTTCCAGAAGTGTTATTTCCATTGTAATGTCAAATCATTTTGCAGAATTGAACTCTTGAGGTAAAACCTGTGGCCCCTATTGAAGTTGGTGGGAATTCTGCACAAGGAATATCATCTTTCTCCTTGATTGTCTTTGTTCCTTAATACACTGTGGGATCAGGGGAAAAATATATCCCAAAAGTTATGCTATCCATTCCTGGAGTTCTTCACAAAATACAACTGTCAGAAAGATCTTGCCATTTCTTAGTCCTTTTAAGCAGGTGTGGAGCCCATTGCAGAGGGCATCTGATCCCACCACAGTCTGTAAGGAGCTGCAAGGCTTGCGATGCCTGCAAAAGTACGAGTCTGGAAAAATTGCGTGCACTTGGTTTAAAAAGCTTTAAGCCCTGCATTTCAGAAGCTTGTGGTAAACTTCCCTGACATGTTAACAAAACTGGAGGCTATAGTGAATCCCCAGTTACCTTCAGGTGGGGTGTTCCTCTGCCAAGGAAACAACAGCATGAATGGCAGCCCTGAATGAATGTTAACAGTAGAATTTCTCCTTTCTTACTATTATCACAATTATTAAGAATTCTAAATATATTAAAGTAGCAACCAGAAGACAGCCATAACTCCTGTTATGTATGTACAGCAAAAAGAAATAACCTGACCTCAGCCTAAATAGAGAAGATATCCAAAGAGTAAGCAAAGAGTGATCCTGAGGATGGGGAACTGAGGCAAGAGAGACTAATTCACTTGCCTCAGGTGGCAGAGATTGGAACTGAAGACAAATTTCCCAATTCTCACACCAATGCCTTAACCATAAAGCTAATCCTCTGCAGACCTTTGTTTTTATCCTTTGTAACTTTTAAAAAATCATTCCTATAGGGTTCCATTTTCTCGTTGCTTTGACTGAGCATAAGGGTGAAATACTGAGGGGCAGGCAAGTAGATGAATTGTATTTGAGTTACACTACAGTAGGAAAATGTGTTTGTCCTTTAACAGTGAAAGATGCATTTTTCATTCAGGTAACTCAAAAATAAATTATTTTTTATTAGATATTGAATGTAGCTAAAAGTGAACATATTTCTTTATACACCTGTGCTCACAGAAAACAAAGGCAAAGTAATGTGTCCAGCCAGTTGATTTTATGCAGCTTGTTAGGAGCTTCCTCTCTTTATATGTTTCTCATGATTTTTTCAAACTTGGCAGAGACATTTGTCCTCACTGAGAACAGAGGCCAGATTGGAAATGCAGTGATTTTAAAGACAAGTTTGTGTTGAGTTTTCCAAATGTAACAACACTAAAATATTATACAACCCTGAAATGCAAGGCTTTTCACTGCACATTATTAAAAGCACTTTTGTCATAAACTGACAAAAAAATGTTTTATTAAACCTGTTGGAATTCATTGTTAAATAACAACAATGTTCAACATTTATATCCTTAAATCTCCGCACATACAGAAACCACCAAATCTTGCAACACAAGTGGATCAATTTTTCTTTTATTATTATTACTAAGTCTGCTTTACGACATGCAGCGCTGAGGCTCAGTTTCCCACCATTCAGGTTTCTCCCATGTGTGCTCATTTACATATGTGAAAATTAGTTTAAAATTAGTAAATACAGCAGTTTTCACTCATGTTGAACTCACTATGCAACAGAGTAAAAGACACCATAAAGTAATGAATTGAGATTTCAGTCCTCATAGGCTTGGGCATCTGGTGGAAGAGCAACATTTGGAGCAGACCAAGAAGATCATTGGGTGGCAGAGTTGGGAGCAGTCCCTGAGGTTTCTCTCCATTCATCTTACCAGGCCAACAGCTCTGCTTGTGGCCTGTCTGCTGCATTGGCAAAGAGGTGCAGATTTATTGCATCAGGCAAAATTTAAAAGACATGAATTTAACTTTAAAGAGCCCCAGCCTGTCAGGTATGTTCTCCTATGTCATGTGTCAAACGTGCAGTTGTGCATCTCCTCTTTCCTCCTCCGGTCTGTTTCTCCACTGACATAGTCTGCAAACTACTGAGCTCTGGGACCAGTGGAGATGTTTGCTGTAAAGACAGAAACTTTTGCTTCTCCATGCATACCCAGCATCCACTGCTTGGTAAAGCTCAGACGGTTTTGCTGAGAATGGAATGTGATTACAGCAGATAAAACTCAGGGGAACGTTTAGGGACTGCAGCAGTCATATTTTCTGTGAGGATGATGCAAGAGGTGAATTTTAGGTGATATGTTCTCTAAACCTGGCCAAAAAAAATTGCCAAGATCTGGGATATCTTTAATTATCTCTTGCCACACTGTTCCATTCAGTTCTCCTTTTGATCATGCCAGGAACAGAAAGAACCAGATTCTGTCAAGGTTTTGTGTCAAGGGAAGGTGAATATTATCTTATATCCAAACAGTTCACCTTTCAGGGCACATGGGCTGATCCCCTGAGAAGAAAAATAATGGTGAATCTCATACCATTTATGCACTTACCTTGTGGGTTGGTTTGGGTTTTTTCCAAAGCTAATACACAATATACTGCTTCCCCAAACAACTCTGCTGCTCACAATTCCAAATGCTTTTCTAGGCTCTGCCCACAACATCAATTTTTCTTTTTTTTTTTTCCCAGGTTCTTAGTGCAAATATTTCCCAGGGTGACTCTGGATCTTCTCTGTTACCCTTTCTGGGTTCCTCTTTGCCCCTTCACACAAACAAATTTGGGATTTGCCTAGAACCATATGATAGCTTCTGGTTATCTGAAACCTCAGCCTGTTTCCTCCAAGGTAGTCCCTGGTTTGATAATGAGAAATCCATTCCAAGGCAGCACTTGGCAGAACTGGCCTCACTGATCCTTCCGCTTTACAGGAGCTATGCTTGCGTCTCTTAAAGTCATCATGGGCTTCAAATGTCCCACGAGTCGCTCAGACACCACTATATATTTGCATTTAGTACTTCAAGGAAGACACCCCTGTCTGCTTGGATTTGCTTTTCCAGCACAAAGCAAGCATTTGAGCAGGATCACTTTTGCTGCACCTTGCAACTCAGCTGTGCATGGGAGCTACAGCCAGGCTTTCTGTGTTGTTTGTGAGATCCCTGGCATGCTCAGCTACTGCTCCCCAAACAACTTTGGCTCTGTGCAGCCAGCCTTCCTATTCTGGGGATGAGAGAGTTTCCAGAGGGCAGGAACAGTATGGATGTGGCCAAACTTTGCCAGTCGGCCTTAGAGGACAGTTAGCCTTGAGGCTCTGGCACTTTTGGGATAACTAGTATAGATGTAGTTTATTATTTATTCTTGGAAAGTGGAATATAAAGTTCTTAGCAAATTTCAAGGCAAGATTATGCAAAGAAACGAAGGTTCCTTCTAAGCTGTCCCTGTGTCCCTGCTCACATCTACTCTCAAATTTTCATCTTATTGCAAGATTTGTTGCTTCATCTCTTTTCCTTCTGCTCTGTATTTACAGACAGGTTCCTTAGTTGCTATGTAACAGGAATACAGCTTCCAAGGCTTACATCTATTACTAACAAATACACATGACTGATAGCCAGCACCTTCCTACTGGAAATGGGCCTTCCCTTGCTCTCAGTGAGTGAAGCTGCCAGTACTTGGGCAGGGTGGTGATAGGAGCACCCTGATTAGCTCCAGTCTTCTTGTTCTTCCTTGCTTTTTTCCAAAGTAGAAGCTAATTTAACTACAGCTTTAGCAGTGCCATTCTTTTTACCAGGCAGCTTAATATGCACTGTAAAACCTTCTCTCGATTTTGCCATATTTCGTAAATATCATAAAAATTTTCAATTACATAACACTTCTGTTATCTCCCAGTCCATAATATGGGCCTAGCTTTTCATGAACCACAAAGGATACACCATTAATAATGCACCCAGCAGGCTCGTCAGCTGAATGATTTACTCAAAACTACATCTTTTAACACTCTAGGCGAGTTCTGGTGAGCAGAGGACTATCAAGCCATTAACATTTACACTAAACGGCAGTGTCCAGTAAAACACCTCACTTCTGTTCCACACTGATTCTGCTCCACATTTTGGGGGGGGTTGGTTTAGTTTGATTTTGGTTTTTTAAAATGATTCTTACTGTTTTTCTTGAGGGGCTGTTCGTTCTGGTTTCAAAAGATTTATTCCAATCTCTAACTTAACATCATTATTTTTGTTGTTATTGTTGCACTCCTAGATTCCGCTCTACCTTGATACCTTGCACATTACAGACTTCAAAAAGTCTATATCTGAGATAATCGTCCAAGAAGTCACAAAAGCCATATCTATCAATAGAAAAAAAAAAAATGGAGAGCTCCTGGATAATGATTTATCCCCAAAGGAAACAGGTTTCTAAAGCAGATAACAGGACTTGCCTTCTCTTTCTCTTTTGGTTATGAAGGAAGCCTAGGATGACTAGGTCATACTTCACTGGCCAGTTTTTAGATACTTAAAAGTTTGACGAAATGAGCCACAGACCTACTGTGCGTGAGGCAAAATGACAGATTATGGTACCATGGTGCTGGGCACTGGGCAAAAATATTTTGGCCAGCCCAGAAGAGTCATCAGTTAGGCCTCTGAACTGCAGAGAACTGGTTTGCCTGAGGTTTTCACTGTACAGGAAAGTAGCTTTGTTGGCATGCATAAGTGGGAGCAGTAAGGGAAGTGCAGACATTGAAAAATTAATTAAGAGAGCGCCAGTGGGGACGATACAATAAGAAATCAACCTTTGACCAACCTGAAATGCTGTGGGATACTCAGTGTCTCCTAGAGATGCAGATTTGCTCACAGAAAGACTAAAGCCACTGTCCCTGAAGAGCAGGTGCCTGCATTGCTCCTGCTACCTTGGGAAGGGCCTTTTCCCATCAGAATGGCGCATTTCACCAGGATCCCTTCTACACCCTTGCTGCCATTCCTCCCTCACGCTTCGCAGTAGTAACTGATGTCTCCTTAACTTAGCTCCACCTTGGATAGAGTGAACTGTGAGCAGAAATACTAAGAACAGAAGGAAGTAAAAAGAGCAAGCAATGAGAGATTAAGGCAGCAGATACAGGAGCCTTCTGAAAAGGCATCAAAATATAAGTGATGAGCAAAGACACTAGGGATGTTAATCAGGGAATAAGCATAGATTTCTTTCAGAGATATTTATAGCAGTACAGAAGCACAGGCCCACAAAGTTACAGTGGGGTAAGGACTGTAAGATGTATCCCTCTATAAGGAAGCAAGAAGGAAAGATTGCAAGGAAACCCATGGAGTGTGTGGACAAGCAATGAGAAAGACATTTCGTGAATTAATGAGCTACAAGGAGATCAAGGAGAACAGTCCTGGAAAAAAAAATAAAAGTAAGGAAATTTCTGACAACTGATTTGTGATTTAATGTTAGCCCGATATTATATGGATCTTGCAGCATAGCAGTTGTTTCGGTGCTGGAGCACAGTTGTCATAGAAAAGAACAGAACAGGATGGGATAAAACAGAAGAGAAAAAAAAATCCACAGTTCAAACTGTGACTGACATGCAGGTAGGGAAAAAAGAATTGCCCAGACTGGTATCTGACTAGTACACACTGTTACTGAGCCCAGTGGGCACGCAGTGTTTGTATGAGCAGCTGCATATCAGAGGACCTTGCATTAAAAAGGGCTGTGGAATCTGTAACCTCTCCTCCAGACCTCACCGGCCTCTCTGTGCCTCCTCAGCCTGCACTTGGGCTCCTGACTGTGGGCTTGGGCAATCAGCTGTGCTAAATCTTGCTGTTAAGGCAGGGGAAGCATACACACCCTGCCAGCGACGGCATCTTAGACCAAAACAACCTTCCCCTCGATGGGCCTGTGAACTGCCACGTTCAAGCCAATGACACAAATCTCCTGTGCTGCCTTTGCCATGGGGCTAGCGATGTCTTTGACTGCATGGCAAGATCCAGCCAGGCTCAGCTGGGAAGCAGTTTCCTACACGGTGAATCATTGCTGAAGTTGCACCAGTCCATCACTACTCATGGACAAAACCACCATGGGCTGCAGATGGTACAGTGACAGGGACAGCTGACAGAGGCCAAAGGGGAGACAGTGAGGAAACTACAGTGACAGGGAGAAAGCAGTAGAAAATATTCCTACATCCTCTCCTGGTTTTGCTAGTTTTATTTTCCACCTTTCTCCTGCACGAGGGCACTTTGCTCAGGTCCCCCATTCTTTCAAATTACTTACATCAATAAAACAAGTGGCAGCATCTGCAATACCAACTGCAAGGATGTAGCATGCACAATGCCCACAAAAGCCCTTATCTCCCGTTCCCCACCGCAGGCAGTGTCTTGTGATTGCTGGACTGGCCAACAAGGCTGTTGGCATTTCATAAACACCATTTTTCAGAAGGAGTCTGGTCAAATGGTTGAGGTACTAGACTGGGAGTCAGGAAAATACAATTAATTCCTATCTTGCCTCAGTTGTCCCGGAAATCTGGGGCACATCCCTACTTCAATTTGTTATCTGTAAAATAGGGATAAAAACACATCCTCTCTCTATTCAAGGCATGTCTTTTCTCCTTTCTTCATATAGCACCTTGCATCATGGTACTACCAATTGCAAGAAGGGCCCTCAGTAAAGTTCAAACAATAAAAATAATAGGCCCTAGATGGAATTCTTTGAGAAAAAAGAGGGCTTAATTGTACCAAGATTTCAAAAACTATGTATGCACAAAAGGCTTTTAAAAATAATTGTGTTTATTTTTAATCTTATTTGCCAGTCTTATCTTTCAAGCAGTCAGAGATAGCACCAATATAATCTGGCAAAAGCAACAGTAATTTAATGGAAGAAGTAGATAAAGTGTCCAGATGCATGTCCAGCATGTAAATTGAAGGAATTGCTTTATTGTACTTGCCAGATTTAGTGAAGAAAAGTGCAAAATATCTTAATGAGACCATTGTTAAAACTTGGAGAGTTGGTATGTCTCCTGCATGGCTAGAAAAATCAGAGGACACAGAAGATAAAGATCTGTATTATTCCAAAGCAATATAGTGACAGGGAGACTTAGGCTAATAAACACTCTGAACTAAGAATGACGTGAGCACCATAAACATGTCATTGTCCAGAGAGTGCTCTTAAACTTCGTAATACATTTCTAAATCAAGAAGCTCATAAAAAGTGCTGATAGACAATTCCACTGGGGAAGACAGATCAAGAGGTGCCTCTGCAGCCACCATAAATACAGCTGCTATTGATAGATCAGAAACAAACCACCACCATGCACAGTTCAAAACCAAGTGCATTAAATGAAAGACTTAGTTGGGGAAAGAATCCAAAAGTAAGAGTAGACATATGGGAGCTGGTGTTTATTTCTTGTTCTGCTGTCTGACCTCAAAGAAGTTATTTTGGGCTTAGACCTGAAAACTACTGACCAGTCTGTTCCTGAACTAACAAAGCCTTTAGAAACACACCATGCCAACATTGTTGTTTCTTGCAGGTGCTCAGGAGGTGCCTCTCACCCCAGGACAGAGCCTGCCAAAGTACTCTGTTATGAATTGTAAGGACCGCATCTGTTCTCAAAGCTGTATTTGCACTGGCTGTGAATCATACCATCAGTGTGGGTAGGCACCGGCTGATCACACTCAGATCTCATCTGCACGCACAGCACTGAAATCCTGGACAGAGACCAGGCTTCTACAAAATCCCTCTGCCAGCTTCACTTCTGTCTCTCTGCACTCAGCTTGTGGATCTCCTGTTCCAGCCCCAGTCCCCTTTTGAGGGTTTGCAAGTACTCAAGCTGCATGTAGAGTTGGTTGGAGCATCTCTGCTAAGTGTGACTCTGAGCATGCCTACATTCACCAGGAATGCTGCAGGAGCTGGCTGTCCCTCAGGCCCCAATCATACGGGCTCTTCCAGACTTCAGTAGACCCCACCTCCAAGACAACCCCCATGAAACCCTCACTCCTATTCATCTCTCAAAGTCCCATGGAGGAAACGCACATCTAAGCACAGTTAAGCTCAGGCTGTATATTTTCTGGACCAGATTCCTCTCTGACTCATATCCATTCTACTGCAGGATAGCACTATTGATTTTAGTGGAGGTACTGCTGATTTACACAAGGTTGAATAAGAGGAGAGCGCTAGTGACCCCTGTAAGGTGGGGATAATAATCTTTACCTACAACCCAAGGGAAATGTGAAAGTTAATTAATTAGTATTGTAAATCCTGGTGAGATCCTACCAGTCTATAAATGAATTCAAATGGCACCAGAGAGAGAGCATAAAATTGTTCTTCTTACAAAAGTTAAAACGTACAGACAAGGAGGAACAAGTGGAGTACAGATCCAAACATTCAAACATTGAGCAGTGTAAGTGCATTTCAAGCGCCATTCCAGTAAAAGGGTTTGAGAAACATATAACACATAGGATGATTTCACTCTTGAAAGCAAGATTCGCTGACATTTTCTTTAAAATAAATTGCTGTCAATACAGCCCAAAGAAGTTCACAAAAGGGCCTGTTTTAAGTTTAGTCAATTAAAGATGCAAGAAAAAGAACTTTAGACATCATTGACCCAGATATTCTGTGGCATTTATATTCATAAAAGAACAGAATATGGACACAATGAATAGCAAGAAAAATTCCCAATACAGATGGTTAACTTGCCATTCTGCCCTTCAATAGTGCCGAAGTCGGAAAGGTGATGGAGTCAGATGTAGAGGGCTATTCCCAGATCAAGGGAGGAAAGCGTGCTATTTAATAATAATGAGAAAGGAAACGAGGATTTTTTAAAGCTGTTGGAGTGTCAGAACGATGCTCCAACGGAGCAATATCTCCCAAAGGCTGCGTTCTGTACAGACAACCAAGCCCATTTCTGAAACCTTAGTAAGACACTCCAGTTTATTTGCACACCCACATAGTTAAATATGAGTGCACACATAGTTTCCACTGGATTATTGGGATTAGCTACTCCTTCTTCTATAGAAGTATGTAAGGACTCCAAGCAGAACAAGGCTCTTTTTTTATAGTGGTACACACAAACAAATGGCACAAAATCTTAGAATGTCCTTCTCCCAAGAGAGACTGAGAATGTGTTCAGTCATGCTCTGCAGTCTGTTTCTCTCCACTGACCATAGAGAAAACCCTGGGAGACATGTTGAACGACTTGAGCAGCCAAATTATGTCCCTACAATGGGGCTTTACAGGCCATTCCATGTCCTTAAGAGATCATATTTGAAAATACTACTTGAAAATTAGACAGAGTCCTAAAAAGGCTAATGAACTCTGACTTGCTGTATTCCTTAGGTAGTGGGGTTTTTTTGTTTTGGTTTGGTTTTGGTTTGATTGTTTGTTTCCTTGTTTGTTTTTTAACACTTATCACCTGCTGTTCCCCAAAGCCAGCATGAAGCCAGGCAACAATTTTAAGTGCACCTGTATAAATTCAAAGCTAGCATCACCGGGAAATCAATAGAGTTCCTCTTCATTTAGACAATTCCATGGTCTCCATCTGGTCCAAGTAAATTTGAAGAAGCAAAAGAAAACACTCATCTATGAGCCATCATCATCAAACCAATGACTAACTCAGAGGAGGCTGGTTAAAGCTCGCTCTTCTCATTGAGTCCCACATAGCCTAGGATGACTGTATCATCTAAAGATGGTGAGTCAAGACAGCTGTAGAATCAAATAACAAACTAGAGGAAGCACTGCTAGCTTAATTTGCAGCATCATGTTGATGAGCCAATGCTTTTGCTGTTGGTTTTGAATGTATTTTCTACCACAGTGTAAGCTTTTCCCTCTAAAGAGGCCTATGCCTTCCTTCACCCTGATGTTCCATTTCTGTCTGTTTGTAGCTAAGAGCTCTGTGAATACAATTAGAAATATAAGGGCATTACTTCCACAGTCATCTGCCTGTCCTGTAACTAAAAGCTTCCTTAACTTCACAAGTGACCTGGCCAGTGTGATCATGCTCCCTTATGTATACGCAAAACCTTTGTTGATGAGGCATTTTAATAATTACTGTGTTGTAAAGAACATTTTTGGATGTATGGTACTCAGGCAGTGTTAAAAAAACACCCTGAGCAGCAACTGAAAGCATCAGCATTTTTCAGATGCCTTCTGTGATCAGTGTGCTATATCAGGTATAACCCAGGAGAAAAACCAAGCAAACCATCCAGTAGCTGAAGATTTCTTTTGAAAGGTCTTTGAAACAAATAAGCTCAAAAGATTTTTGCAACCAACAAAAAAGTACATTATTTATTAGCACTGAGCCCCTCAGTCAGAGCCTACACCTGGATCCTAACCCCAAAATCCCAATGATCTGTGTGTTTCTTCTACCTTAAGGATGAAATGCATTTGCAAAACAGCATGAGGAAGCTTCTCTGATATTGGCCTGTGTGAGTAATTGCATGGACCAGGCTGGGCTCTGGACTCTGAGTCAGGCAACCTTCCCTCTTCTCCCTGCCTGGGGATCTGAACCTGCATGTGTAAGTAGACCTCTTGACGGCCTATCTAGGTAGAAACAGATCTCTTACATGCAGCAACTAAAGCAACTGGAAACCAAAAGCTGGGTTTTGGTGTAACGTACCTATTACAAATAGATTATTGAGTTTCCAAGGGTATTTGATCTTCCTAATGATGTGCAAAGGACACTGATGAATCAAAATAAAAATGAAATGAAAGATACAAAACTGTTGCAAAGATGTTTAAAAGTAGTATAATGTCTCAGGCTAATAGACTTGCTTCTTAATATACTCTACACCTGCAGTAGAGAAAGCATACCTGTACATGTCATATACTGCTTCTTCTCCTTACATGTGTTGTCTTTAATCTTTAGGATTTGTGAAGGTCCAGATTTTGAAAATTTCTGTGGTGGCTCTTTGTACCTCAGTTTCCTCATGTATAATATGTTGGCACTTTATTGGTTTTTATATAGCAATAGTGCCTAGAGGCCAACCAGCTCAGTGTCCCATTGTGTTTTGGTAAGATATGGAAAATTACAGTCTCTTCCCCAGACCTTTAAATTGTTTATCTTTGTTATAGAACTCTTACGGAGCTTAATGCCTCTGACGTGCTTAGAAAGCCTGCAGTGAAAGGTGGGTTATAAGTGTAAGGAGTAGTACCAATGACTTCTTTGATTGAGGTAAAATCACAAACTAATATACAGTGTGGTACATTAAAAGTAAAGAAAAAAACCAAGGATTTAGTAATCAGCTATCATCAAACTAAAGAAAAATATCTCTGCCACCAAAGAGTGTGACTAGAAAGTGATGGGTGGACTTCAGTTCAAAAGTTCAATTATATAATTTCAGATTCAAAGGAAACTTCAGCTCAGCTATTGCCTAGCGATACGATTACTGAAACCTTGAAGGAATGAAATTGAGTTTGAGCTGAATGTAGGAGCAGTAATTTACCAGGTGGAGTATTCAGAAAACATTAACCCTGTAAATGCCATTTGTAAAGTAGAATAGATTATTGAAACAGTGGCTTATTTCTGAAGATATCAGTCAATTTCTAACTCATAACACAGAAAAAGTATACTTTCAACTTAATCATTGCTCAGACACAGGACTGAATTCTGTCCAAAGCCTAAGGAAAGTTTCTCCATCTTGAATATCTGATAGAAGAATTGTTCTCCTGATCTAGTCAGATGTCCACCTAATCCTGTGTCCCCAATGACAGTAAACAGGATCACCTGTTTTGGAGGAAGAATAAGAAATCTTTTAATAGCTTCAATGTGATAACCTGTTCCAGTGAATTCCTTTCTTATATAGGTTATAAATCAATTTATGCTCCAAGATACCAAGCTGTTGGCATTGTCAAAAAGTCTTTTTTTAATCAGTTTTTATTGGGAGCTAAAATTCAATTTTTGCTATGATACTTATAGGCAGTCTTGCTGTCCACCTTGGTAACAGCATTCCTTGATATTTAACAGTGTCTGTCTTCACAGAAGCACATGATTAAAATGCCGATGATTTCATTTTGCATTTACATGGTAACTTTCAACCTGCAATGCTAAAACCCTCTATATTAGCATCAGTCCTACCCTTGAAGAACTATCAAAGCTAGAGCAGATGATTGCAATAATCTAGTCCAACATCCCACTTAAGATACTGTACAGCATTTTGACTCATAAGTCCAGCAATCAACCCAATAACTTGTTCCTGAATCAAGGATATACTTCAGAAAGAGATCCATCCAGTCAAGAGCTGGTCCTAACTTCCGGATATCATGGACAAGAAAGCTTCTTATCCCCAACAGTATCAAGACAGTAGATTTAGATTGGACATAAGGAAGAAATTCTTTACAATGAGGGTGGTGAGACACAATAACAGGTTGCCCAGAGAAGTTGTGGATGCCCCATCACTGCAAGTGTTTAAGGTCAGGCAGGACAGGGTTTTGAGTGACCTGATCTAATGAAAGATATCCCTGCCCATGGCAGTGGGGGGTAATAATATGAATTTTAAAAGGTCCCTTCCAACCAAACCATTGTATGATCTTCCAGTAATTGTATGCAACTCTGGTGTACAGTATTTTATTCTTGAATAATAGCTGTCCAGCCACAGTAGGGGAGGACAACAGACAATAAGCTGAGCCTGAATTCTAGAGATACTTATTCAATTCCAGTGTCCTGTGCAGGTGCTGAAATTCTGTGTTTAAGTCCACTTTGGAGTGCCACCACAGTAGTTTGTAAAAAGGAAATTCCAGAATTGATTCTGAATCACAGGATCATAGAATACCAGGTTGCAAGGCACCTCAAGGATAATCTGGTCCCAATTTTCTCGGCAAAAGCATGGTCTAGACAAGATGGCCCAGCACCCTGTCCAGTTGAATCTTAGAAGAGTCCAATGGTGGGGAAAAATTCTGATTCTGCTTTGCACATGACCCACAAGAGTCCCATTTTCCAGGCTACGCAGTTGGAAACCAGGCAGGACATACTATGGTCTCTTAAATTGTCATTGCACATCCTGGTTAGATAACTGAATCAAGCTCCTTCTCAGTGCAGTCAGTGAAGACTAAAAAGACCTATAAATGCCCATGCCCTGGGCCATTCAAACATAAACATCTTATGCTATTTCAGGCACTGTCTAGTGCCCTCTCTAGGGTCCACCTGTCACTCCAGAAGGACATAGGTTTCCTGTAGATTTCATCACATCTGCCAGCCTGTCCAGCAGCCATGGATGCTGTAGGGCATCTCAGATGGCATAAGGCACATCATGTAAGGCAACCAGCTCCATAGGTCAAGATTCAAGTACAATGTGCGAACAAACTATAAAGGGCAACAGACCTGACTGACCACTGACCAAGCGCGCACCTTCATGAGCATTAAGACTTAGCTCTCCCATAATGAAAAGATAAGACATGGCTGTTCCCGTGGGAAGTAGCTGGATGACCCTTTGAAGATGACAGCTTGGAGAAATGACCACTCCTTTGATGCCAGAGGAACTGCCAATGCAAATAAATCCTGGACTGTTGGTGAACATGGCACTCAAGGAGAAAACCTCTTAATCTCACCAGACAGCTGGGATAAACATTTGTAAAGGAAACATTTTCAAAAGACTAGGCAGATTATAAAGGCACCAGGAGTCACTGAAATCTTGTTAAACATTGTTCACTGCATTACTTTAGATTTTAGTTTGAACTTACACTGTCAGATAAATTCCATTTATCTCCTGAATGCTTTTCTCACCGTAAGTGTTTGTTGCTATGAATTCACACCTTCAGTGAAGATTTACATTTCGTCCTTGATCGAGACAAAGATAATGCTCAGCTTCAATCATTCTAAGGCACCTTTTTTTTCACTTAACTGGGTCAGTGTTTCTTAGTGTGACACTGAAAACACAGGTTACGGTGTTCAACCATTAGTGTAGGAAAGAAGGATGGTCTTACAGGTAAAGGACTGAATTAGTCCCCAGAGAGAAAGTTTCTCTCAAACGCTTCCACAGACTTCCAGCCTGACCTTGGGAAAACTACATTAGTCCCCCTGTGCATCTATAAAATTGGGAAATAAATGCTTTCTCTTCCCCTTCTGCTGACTTGCCTTTTGCTACACACAAGACCAAGCACATTGGGAACAAATTTTAATCGAGGTTTCTGTCATTCTTTCAATACAGCCAATGATGAATCATCAACATCATGGTAAATTTGGCGATTTAACCAATGCAATGGCTCCACTATAATTCAGAAACATAAAGACTTAAATGATATTTTTGGAAGAACTGTAGAAGTATTCCCTTGAGCACTCCCACACTTCCATTTGCTATCCTATCTCACTTGTCATTAATTACAAAGTAATGAGTGCCATTTTCTGTTCTGCATTGATACTTTACTTTCTCCTCCTATGGGGCTATCAACCAGCATTGAAGGACGTGTCCAGACTGAAAGCATTTATCTATGCCATCTCACGAAGCTCAGCATTTCAGATAAAACAAGACTTTAATGCAAAATAACCCTTTTTTCCAAAATCTAATTTCACTGGTAATCCCTTCAGTTTGGCACAGTCTGTACTAGAAATTAATTATACCCATACTCTTACTTGGATGGTGGTAAGAATGACCACATGGCCCCTGACAGGTCCCACTGCCCTCTGTACCTTTTCCTGATTTGCCAATGTCATATTTTGAACAAAACTACCCTTAAGCAACTCAGTTTGGTTTCCTGCATATTTTGCTTCCTTGGCAATACAGAGAAGATGATTCTGATCCAAGTTCCTTGTTATAAACTGTATGAAGCAATGGAGTGACTTATACTAATACATCTTGATCATTGTCTCTATGTATTTAATGACTATGTCTACAATAATTACCTATGCTACTAAATCTATACTTTTAAATTGTTACACTAGTTGCTGGCATGGTTTTGGCTTGGGCTAACAAGCTCAAATAACTCCTAGGCACAGCGAAGGCATTAACGTGATCCAGGAAGCACTCCTGGCAGGTTGTTTGGACACCGCGACCTTATTTTGGGTGGTTAGAAAGTCTGATATAGTGCAACTATGGTCTGTTCTGTGCTACCTGCCTGTCAGCCACAAAACAGTGCTGGATGCATTTACCAGCACACTCAGCCAACAGGGAGCATCAAAGGAGGAACTGAGTGTGTCCAAAAAGTCAAAATTCTATAATTGTCACTAAAACGCACTGTGGATGGGCTGAAGACCTGTAGACTCTATGCTCTGTTACCTGATGACAGAGAAAGAGCAAAGAGGGTATCTTTTAGACCACCTAGAGTGAAGTGAGATGAAAGGGGATGTGAATGATCTCAAGTGTAATCTAAAATACCCCCATGACTGCCTGGACTACCCAGGGCTCCTTGTAACCTGCTTAGCAGCCCCACATCTTCATTGGCTCTGGACCTTACAGCCGACATTGAGATGGAGGGAAACACCAACAGCTCCTGCTCCTACACTAGAATTCCTCATTGCCCATTTTGTGACTCAATCAAAGATGCCAAGGGGTTTCTAGGACTCTGGAGCAGGTATTTTTTATGAAAGTCAGAAAGCTTTTCTGTGTTAAAAAAAAAAAAAAAAAAAAAGAAAATGAGAGTATCCCAGAAACTAAAAGTGATTGAAAACTCAGCATCTTAACTTCCCTTCCAAGCAGTAGACATATTGAAGTTATTGGTAAAAGCATTAATTAATCACACAGCTTTAAAGATCTGTGTCACTGTCAGTAATAAAATAAATACAGGACAGTACAGTCAGACTATTCCTGAATATTGGATGTGTTATTACAATAATTAAGATGAATAGTGATTACCTGTCTTGTTTGTTGATTCTTTCTTGGGCAGATAACTACAGTTACATTAGATGACATTCTAAACATATGTTTGGAGCATCATTCACTGATGTATTAACCCCTTTTATACAGCAGACATAAGTCATGGATATTAAGAGCTAATATGCAATAATAAACTTACTTGAGCTCCAAGGAACAGTGGTGGGAAAAAAACTGTTTGCAAACTACAGAGTGAAATTCAATCCAACCATGTTGTGCCTTTATCAGTCATCCATGAACATGAGATCATTGTTCTGAAATATGGGTCATCTTTGTAAAAATACAGCATATTGACAGAAGTGAGGTTAGATACATACAGTCTGAGTATGGTTGGTATCTGGCAGTGGGAAAAATCAGACACAAGAAGATAAAATGACAGCAGTTTACATTTCCCCCAAGAAAGAGGGAAATTACTAGATTGGAGTCAATTTGAACAAAAATGGACTTTGTTTGTAAGCTGGAGCATGAATGTCCCAATTAATCATTCCAAATACTCTAGTCCAGTGCATCTTACCATAACCAAGTATCACTTCAGAAAACTGGCAATATTTGGCACTTCACAGGATTAGCCTCTACCTCCCACTGCTCCAGAATATGAGCTTTACCTTCCTGTCACCTCTCCTCCTCCCAGGCTACCCTGTTCCCTTTCTTACTCCTGCAGCAATAACTGTGTTGTCGACAACAACAGTGACCAGATATCAGCTGTTTCTCTGGGTGGCTTTGCATCCCACTTCCCATCAAAAGATAGCAATGAGTATATGGTAATTATTTCTGCTTGCATAGAGTTTCCAACCCAAATTCTTCAGCAACATCGTTCTATGTTCTTTAGAGAGCCACTTCTTTCCCCTCCAAAGGAATCTGCAGTTCACTGTTGGGGGAAGAGAGAGCTTAGATTAGACTTAGTTTGCAAAGTGCTTTAGTATCCTTCGGGAAACAAGATTATAAAAATGTAAGGTTCTGTATTATCATTAAAGTGATTAACTGAGGTACCATTAAAATGCAGAAATAATCAACAGGCTGGGATTTTGTCTGTTTATTTGTCAGTTAGTAGAATCCTCATTTTATGGAAGTTGAGCTTGAGCCAGTTTCTAAATATGCAGCCTCAAATGTCCAGTATACAGAGAAGAGGTATAAAGATGACACTGCCAGGATATGCTAGCATAGTGAAAACATAAAGGACCAAACTGCCTTTTGAGCTGGAAGGAACACTCAGGTTATATCAAACCTTTATAACAGAGGGAAGTGGGATCCCAGCACATAAATGCTAAAGAGGATAGAAGCCAACGCAGGGTGCTGAGGAACACCACAGTTTATCTCATTAGGCTCAAACAGAGCATTATCTAACAAGAAAAACTGAACACAGGCAGAGAAAGAAGTTTTAAACCACTCCAGTGGAGCAGCAGGAAACCCTACATGTACCTCAAGTTTCTCCATGATCTTGAGAGGCCAGAATAATTTGAACTATTAGAAATAAGAAACAGACAGCAGTCTGCATCATGATACAAATGGCAAAGTAATCCAGAGTCCTTTAGAGCAGCTGTTGGGGGTGAGTGAGGACATCACACAGCACAGGGGGAAAGGGTGCTAGCACAAAATTAAGGCATCAAGGGAACCATAAAACACAGACATGTTTATATTCTTCACATGCAGAAGCAAGGGATGAAAGGACAGGTCATATCAGGTACTCCTAAATAGATGTAATACAAAAGGGAGTAAGGAGGGCTATGTTGTTCAGGCAGAGGGCGAACACGAAATCAGAGCTTGTATAATACTAGGAGGGAATCAGACCAGTCATTAAAGAACTTGCTCAGAACTCAGGTCCCATCCTGCTCAGTTTGCACATGACCTTGGACAAGTCACTCAGATCCTCGGAACAACATAGGCATCTTGTTTCTCCTGATTTAAATAGAAGGTAATATCCTTGAAAGACCAGACGTAATCCTTCTGGACTTAATTTCTCCATCTATAAAACAGGGATAGCAGCACCTTACTTTGCCTGGGTTTTAAGAAGAGAAACACATTAAAGCTGTTGAAGAGTTTGCTTACAACAGCAGCAGAGAACATATAAGCAATGAGGATAAGGTAAAAAATCAGACACTAATAACTTGTGTCTTACTTGTTTGTAAATACTGTAGACATTGAGTCCCATTCATTCTTGGTACAACCTCATTAATGAGGCCACGTTCTGCATTGTCTGCCTTTATCTTTCTAATGAACCCTATGGAAAATTGAGGCAGAGGAAATGAGAAGCTTTATTGTGCTTAATATCCAAAGTGACAAGTCTTTCGTAAGTGGTGAAATGAGATTCTTCTACACAGGTATAGTGATGAGACTTGAAAGAAGCCTGTTGCTGGATTAAACAGGGTAATTGCAGCACAATTAGGTACAAGCACTTAACTCCCCTCTTCCAAATTCTCGATTATAGTAATAAAAATGCTTTTGTTTTGCCTTTTGTGCTTTGTGGCTTACAAATGCTTCTGTCTTCTGCAGCTCAAGAGAAAAAAAAAAAAGAGAGAGAGAGAAAGAAAGAGCTTTGACACATTTCCAATGCAAGAGGTACAGCATTCCTCATGATACATTATAGTGATGCTTAAACCCTGACAGCCTTAGTGTAACAGCACAGCTAAGTCTATCACTGTACTTTCCTGCCTTGTGAAAAGAGCTTTGGATAAGATGCAGAGCAACACTCCTGAAAAACCTTTCACTGGTTTTCAGAATTCTCTCTTGGACTCATCTGGTAAATCATCTCCCTCTTGCAGAATGCGTGGGAGACAGCTTTGCCCACAAGCTGAGAACAGGATCCTTACGATTTAGTCACTCTTGTGTTTCACAGGCATCGTTTCTAACAGCAGGCAAATAAGCCCTGATTCCTACAAACATATCCATTATTGGCAAATATTCTCTAAGTCACCTCTGTGAAAAAAGATCACCAAGATGGGGGAAGCTGATTTAGCTCCTTCATTATTTGCAGTTCTTTTCTCACAGGATTTGAAGGGCACTTATGTCACTTGACACTGTTTCCTGACTGGATGGCTTGAACTTTTTAAAAAATTTAATTAGACCAACAAAAAATAACCACTGGTCAATAGCAGATAACTTTCTATATGATTATCTTTCTTTGCATGTGGTTCTGGATATTTGCATAAAGGAGAAATGAGGAATTGCCAAGCCCTAACCGAAACTGGCTTTGATTTTAACCTGTCCCTTGCACTGTTTGTCACAAGTGCCCACCTCCAATTCATATCCTCTGCTTTTTTCCCTCTCCCTTTGCTGCTTTACAAGACAGACCTATCTAGAAATCGTATTTGTATTATATTGTTTAGTAGTGCCTCTCGGTTTTGGTGGGGTTTGATGGGTTTATGCACATTGCACAGTGGACTCCTTTTGTGGCTTCTTCACACTTTTCGAGCATCCAAAAAGGCACAGGAGGGTTCACAAAGCCCCCAACAGGGTATGGAGTACACGAGTACAAAGCAGGACAGGATCTCTAGGACCTGAAACAGAACAGCATTTTGGAGGTGTCCACAATTCCTCGCAGGGGAAGAGAAGAGGGTAGTGACAGTTTTCAGATCCTACAAAGGTAGGATTTCCACATTATCACCTTGCCACTTTCCTATAGGGTTAGTATTCAGGAACCCCTAGGCATATTTTATATCTTCCTCTCAATCTTTTTTGAGTGATGCTTGGAGATGCTGCAATGCATAGTAAGGCAGATGTACATTATTACCTCAAACATGCTTGCCCCAAGTTTTAAGTTGCACCAATCCCACTGTTCTTAACCAGGCAAGCTCCATGTGTATCACATTCAAGAGACATTTGGGAAACCTGTTCAGTTGTCAAAACCAAAATGGATTCCTAGATGTTCAAAAAGTCTTACTTTTCCTCAAGTGATTTAACAAAGGAAATCCCTTTCCCACAAATACTACCAAGTAGAGTGGATAGTCAGAATCAAAACAAATATTCATGCATATTGGGATTCTGGCTATAGAAGAATCAGTCCTGAAAAGCACTTAGGTATTCACTTAAATTTATTCATATGAGTAGCTCCAATGACATTAATAGGCATGAGGCTTAAATAATTGCTGGATAAGTACCTCCAGTTACAGAACAAAAGTAAGAGAAAAGAAAAGACAAATGGAAAGAAAAGAAAAACAATGCAAAGATTAGCTGATTTTTTAGTATTATTATTTCACTGGAAATTTTATTTTGTATATCATTATGCTAAAATCTATGCATAAATATGTATGTCTGAAGTTTCATTAAGACACATTAATCCTATATTTTATTACATTGCACATTTCAGATGAGTAGGGAAAAAGATTCCTTGACCCAAAGGAAAAATTGATTCTGCCTATAATTTATGTAAAGTTTCAGCATATCTCCTAGATTTGTTGCAAGAGAAGAAAAGATTGTAATTAATTTTTACGGCCTCTCAAAAATGTTCACTCGGTTTACTCTGAGAGAGCGTGCTTCTGAGTTCCTGCTGTTTGTCACCTTTCACTTATTCCCTACGCTTGATCTTGCCTGCCTACTTTTAGAGACAACCTGGAATAATTTCAGCCTTTCCTGGTTAGTCAGCACTGTAGGCTCTTTCAGTTACCCATAACCAGTCTCCACTCCCATTTAAGATGCCCTAGGGTTTAATACCTCCAGCTGCAGCTTCAGAAGGGCATGCAAATTCCTTTTTAGTCAGTACAAACAATGGAACCTAGAGAGTGATTTAGCACACCCTAAAGTAGGCAGAGATCCAACCCAGCGTCTAAACACAGTGTTATCATCTGAGATGTCCCAGGGATTCGATACATCACACGCACCATGGAGCAGAAAAGGCTGATGCTGTCCCACAAGCGAAGGGGAGCTGGGAGCAAAGGTGACAGCAGGGCAGGTAGGGCAAAGACCTCATCAGCAAAGGGGCAGCCCAATGGTACCCCAGCATGGTAAGCATAGCAGATCCAGCGATGCTAACCAGGCTTAGTCAAGAGCCTAGATTGCCAGACAAGACCACAGTGACAAGGTAGATCCAGGACAGGGGCAGGGACTGAATCAACATATTACACAGCTAGTCACAAGCATAGCTGCTCATGGTCCTATAGGTCAACATAGGTCAAGCAGTGACTACTGAAATGCAGCTTCCAAGAGAAGGGTGGGGAGCTGCTGCTGCTGCTCCTCATAGCAGAGATTTCTCAGACAGCTCCTTGCAGTCCCAGACATCTCATCTAGGTTGGTCAGGATCCTCACACTGTAAGACTGGTGACAGGAAAGAAGAGTTCAGGATAGCCCAGCACACCTGAGATGACACCAGACACCTACGTTTAGGCAGCTGAACAGGCATACATATTGGCATCTAATGCCGTATAAGATAATCTCATTGGGCTGGCATGGGATCCAAAGCAGTCTCATAGCCTTCCTATGCAGGTACAATATCCTAGTCCATTTCAGATGTCACTGGATGACTGCGTGGACAATGGAATCGTTCTTCCAGCTGCTGGTCATCTCAATGGCTCTGTAGGCTGCACTGACTACATTGATTACCTCTCCTCTGATTATAAGGGTTGGCCTAGTATCTACAGGCATCCACCTACAGGTGCATAAATTCAGATTCCTAATCTTGAAGTCTGCCCCAACTGTTCAATACAGTTTGAGGAATTTGTTTGGAAAGAGGTAGGCATTTGGAGAAAATAGTTCTTAGAAACAGTGGTTCCTGTTCTCTGTCAAACAGACAGAGACATAAGGCTTTTGCTATTATCATTCTTGTGATCTTAGCTGTTGTGAAACAGAGCCATCTGTACTTACCAAATTAAAATCAAAATTAGATGATATATTTCATATTTTATATGTATGTGGGTATATGTATGTATAAAAAGCAGCTAACTATAAAAGAAGAAAGAGCAGAAAATCTTACTGTATTGGTGGGAGGACTGAAAAGTCCCAGCAATCTTATTTTGCAATAGTCCTTTCCACATGTCTGCTGCAACAAATCTCTTCATGCATGTGTCCAGCCCCAGCAGGCTCAGAAGTAAACTTTGCTATGCCCTTTCTGGACAGAAGTTTAAAGGTACTAGGCTAAAGCTTTATTTGAAAAAAGACGACTTGTCTTCTATGAGGTTGTTCTCCTCTGCAGGTCATGTTCTGCATATATGAGAAAGGGACGATTTCATGAGAAGAAAACTGGGACCTTGAGAGGCACGTGGATGAGGGACACAGGATAAGACATACCAGAAAACCCATCTGAAGTCACTGCATGGAAATAACCCCTTCTGTCTGTGTGCTTCATCTGCAGCGATGAGGATAAAAGCTTTTCCCAGGTTTGAAAGATCATTGAATATTACGAAATGTTCATGTACTTTGGTAAGGCAGATTATGTGAGCCACACATAGAAACTTTTAACACACATCTCATTAGCAGCTGTTTCAAAATAACGTACTTCTGCTTTCTTAATACAATGTTGCAGTTTAGAGAGATTGCATTTCCTGGAAATTGAGGACAACTCAATATAGAAAAATAAATTTCCTCCAACATCACATGCCCTCTCTCCCCTTAAGATCATATACTATTTCTTTTCTGTGCCTCTGTCCCTCCTGACTTCTTGTCATGAATCAGAAACAAGTGTGCTTACTTTTCCTTAAAAACAAGCAAATAATCATGGTGTGTGGTGATCCTACTGCAATACCTCCTCCTTCCCACTACCTTAGTCCCTTTTGAACTCTATTGTTACGTTTTTCAGAAGATTTGGAAAGCTTCTGTAAATTTTCTGGCCAGAGTACACTACATAGATACTTGTTCTCCCAGACATACTGTCAGTGCTGTGTATTAGATCATAAATATGTATTTACATGAGGCTGATACTGATAACAGCTATGGACCTAATAGAAAATTTTGCATTCAACAAGAGAAAAGATTTTCGTTTTTCATCAGCCTGTAAGTCTTGCTCTCAAATTCATTTCTTTCCACTGGATACAATCTAATATGGTTTGAGAGTATCATAGCAATCTTGATGCAGTACCTGTTGAAATATACATGGCCACCTCCTGGGGTGTGGATAAAACCTCAAAATGGAGAATAAATAACTTATTATAAAGAACTAGATTTCCAGTTGTTATTCACGGTAATATAAAAGAACTCCTGCTTTATAATTTAGAAACTCCATCGGGTTCATATCTTTATAGTATTTTGAAGGCATGCATCAGGTAGAAGGAAAGAATAAGCATTTACTTTTCCATTAAGAAGTGTAGAAGGTGGGGAGTACCGTGCTGCTTTATATATAAAGGTACTAGTCACTGCTGAAAAACTGAAGATGAAAAAGCTACATACATTCTCATGAAAATAAATAAGGAGTTCATTTCTTTCACAGATGAAAGAAATATATTAAAGAAGGTCCCCTGACATTAAAACTCTAAGGGCAAAAAAAAAACAACCCACAACCCCAAAAAACCCAAACAAAGATGTACTAAGGTTTTGGGTCACAGAGTCAGAAGACATCAGTATGAGAACAGATGTGTACTCCTGGGCCCAAATTAGGTAGAGAATGAGTTCCTAGTGGGGGTTATGGGTTCCTATTGCATGCAGGGTGGGACACTTGCTACATGAATCATCCATGGTGTCTCAGTGGCAAATCCATGGACCAGTGAGACACCCACTCTGAACTAAGCTTCTTGGCCAGAAAAAAGTCAAATGCCATTATACCACAGCAAGTGGAAATGAAAAATGTAATACAGTGTACAATAACACGTCAAAAAATCAGAAAGAGATTTGAAGATACACAGAGTAGGCTGACATTTGGATGTTGTATTTCAGTTTCAAAAAAGATGGTTATTATATGAAAGCTATGAAATGCGACATTTTTTACCAACTAGCACTAGGCTTTTTGTTATATCTGTTACATACGTTCTCTGCATGTATCTATGCCTGTGTGTGAACACACCAGAACATAGTTTTTCATTACAACTTTGCACCGCTTGAAGCAATCATAGTGCCGAAGGTCTAAAATTATCTCATATTCTTTCCCTTTAGATTGTTTTCTCCATGCTAAGAAGTGGGTTGGCTTTTCAAAGCCACCTGGAGAATATGGATGAACCTCAGCATTCACTCCTTCAGCCATTATCATTATCTAAAGTACAGAAACCAAACAGGAGCTGTCTGAGGATGGCGTATGCGTACGACAAAAAGAATCGACATTCAAGATACCCAAACTTACTCTATTGGCTACACCTGTACTTCCAAATTAAACAGTGCCGGGGCACAGGTTGTGCAGCCCAATTGTCTGTCATGTTAAATGGTTTGAAGAGTGTGTGGCATGCTTTTTCCCAAAGCTAACTAGCTTTCTCCGCAAAAAAAAAACTTGCAGATACAGTTTAGCAGTTAGCATGGGCTATGGTCCATGCCCAGTAGGCACACTGGATGCAGGTACCCTGTGTTAAAGAACCGATACTATCATGACATATTCATAGCCAAAGGCCTTAGCACTGCTTAGTTTGCCATATTGATGTAGCCACTTCATCAAGTTACCATGGCGTGACTACAGGCTCCTCTAACACTTTTTAATACATCACACACTACAGATACTCCAAGCAAAAAAACTAGTAAAATGCAGTGAACAACAATGATCAATTATGCATACTTTTGACAACAGTTGGGAGCAATTGGAATTCAGCACTTAATTATTTGCATTTTAAAAAAAATAAAAGAGTACTGGGAGGATAGTCTTGTGCCTGATCACAGATCCAGCGTGGCAGTGGATTCAGGTCCTAGCTGCGCTGAGTGTTGCTGTGTGACCTTGGGAGTTAGACTTCATATTCCTGAGTCTCAGCTCATCAATAAAACTGCAATGACAAAACATTCTCAGTTCCCGGCTAATATACTCAGCTCATCAGGGCAGTGTGTGTACATCTCTTAATATCATTTTGGACAGCATGGAGCTTAACAGGCTCTCACTCTCAATTTGGGCCTCTAGGCTTCTGGAATACACCAGACAATAAAGCTGTATATTTTGAATAGCTTTAGTAAATCATCTATTAAAAAAAGAGTTTTCACAGAGCTCGCAGTGTGCCTCATCATGGGATGTACTGCCAAAATTGTAACAATTAGCTGTCTATCTTAGGTACTTCTGTGGCTCCCAGAACCATAGTATATCAGCATATCACAAACTTTAATGGATTTTTCCTTCCCATACAGCTCTGAGACTGAGAAGGCAGTGTTAGTGTCTCCCTTTTACGGCAGTCAGTGAGACCTTTATCTGAACTGGGGGAGCCTGGCAGCTTGGGAAGTATACTGCATGGTCCCATTGCCATTGCCCCTTCACTGCTATGTCCTCATCATGAAGGAAATGCCAGCCTGGAGGCTGGAAGGGGCTATAGCATACCCTGTCTAGATCCTGAATGTTGCAGGGTGAAGGACCAGGATCGCAGGGTGCACTGCAGAGCACATTTCTCCAACTACCTGGACCTAGCCAGCGAGATTAAGGCATTTGGAAGTCGAAACGCCACTGATTTCAATAAGGCTGATTTTAAATGTACCTATGAACCCTGGCTGAGATAGAGATCTGTGCTCTTAAATTACAGCTGCATCTGATCATAATGTAAGGTAGCTTACTCACAATAACTACAAATTGTGCCAGTTTGAGTACAATTATCTGTATGAGCAGTGGAGTTGACAAAGCCCAAGGGGCTGACCAAGGCTACAGAGGACTTTACTGACAGGGAAAGCCATTTCTCCTCCACAAAGTCCAAGGCAGACCTTGCAACCTCTAAGCTATTTTTACTTTTAGATATAATTTCCATCCTGTGTGGGAGAATCAGGGAATCAAAATTTTGTTTTCAAAATACCCTTTTCCCAGCTTGACAATAATTGTCCAGATGAGTTGTCTTGCAGCTTCTGGAAATAAAGTGATTACCACAGACTAAGTGGTTTCTTATTTCAGGAACAGGTTTTACTCAAGTAACTGTCAAACTGAGGCCACATTTTAGGAATAAGTACCCTGTAACTGTTGCCTTGGTTGTAGAGAGGCTAGGGATTGAAAAGGGACTACTCTGGGTCCTCAGTGGATCTGACAAAGACAAGGAAATGTGGTCACTGATTTCTTCCCACTAGTCCTCGAAACTCTAGGGAAGGTCCCCGAGACATCACAAGTGCTGGAGAGGGCCAGAAGGAACTGATGTTTTTAAACCTATTTTGGAGTTAAATGAAGATGCAAAAATAATCTGCATTTCAAAAGAGAAATAAAGATCAATTAAAAGCTAGGTATGTTCTTTTCAGATTATTTTCCCAAAGAAAATATATGTAAATTTGCTTCCTGGCTAAGAACTGTAGCTTTCCCAGTTCTTCTGTGACATATGTCAGCACTGTCATTATTAAGGATATGAACTTGGAGAACAAGACAGAGGTAGAAGCTGAGAAAATGGTTGGTTGAACAAAGCCATCCTTTCTTTTCCTGCTGTTAGGCAGCACTTAAAAGAAACTGAGGTGGAAGCTAGTTTTCTTTTCAGCATAAGGCTGGAGAACACACAAGATCTTGAAATGCAGGTCAGCATCTTAGCCAGTGAGGAAGAAGTAATTAAATTACACTTGTCCAGGCTGGTTGTTAAGTTGCCCTGGGTGGCTGAAGAATAGGCTTTTCTGAGCCTGGAGAAAATCATAGAATTGTTTAGGCTGGAAAAGACCTTTAAGATCAAAACCAACCACTAACCTAGCACGGCCAAGTCCACCACTAAACCATGTCCCTGAGCACCACATCTACATGTCTTTTAAATGCCTCCAGGGATGGTGACTCAACCACTTCCCATGGCAGCCTGTTCCAGTGCATGACAACCCTTTCAGTGAAGAAATGTGTCACCGTTTAAGGCTGAGATTCGAACTCAGATCTCTCAGATGGAGAATCTGGGGCTCTTCATGGTTAAGCTACTCGTGAAGCTGCGCGTGCCCCACTTTGGGTGCCAAAAGTCTGTCACAGTTTAAGGCTGGGCTGGCGCTTAAAGCAGGTGGCAGATGCTCTCTATTGACCCCTTCCTTTCAGAGAGAGATAGGGAGAGAGATTTATGAGTTGGAAAGTTTAAACAAACTTTAATAAAGCAGTAACAATG
>NW_009595888.1:0-18518 GCF_000690535.1 Cariama cristata
CCTCGGCGGGAAGGCTGCGCACCTGCCGCGGGTCCTGGCCTGTTAGTAAAGGGAACGGGCACCGCAGCTCGCGTCAAAGTGCTGGGCTGCTGCAGCTCCACGGGGAATAGTTGTGTCAGAGAAGGAGAGCTGACAGTCATGACTGACAAGTGAACTGTGCCAGGCTGCTGTGAGATTTACGTGGTTTTAATTCACTGAGGCAGATGACGCATCCTAAATATATGGACAGCTAATGACACAGCAGTGCAGTCACCATAACTGGGGGCTGAATCAGCGCAGCACATAAAATCACTTCCCTGTAATATACGTGTGTTGGTCCCCTCTTCTTTCCTGGTTGTGCTGGAAGTGTCAGGCGTTGATTCCTCCGTGGTATTTTCTCCCATGCCTCAAGGCTTAGGAGAGCTCGGAGTCTACATGTGAGGAGTCCCAGAGGGACTGTAAAGTTACACTCTTGTCTTCACCCACTGACTGTTTAATTTCTAATCGATTTCTAATGAAATCTTGCATGTTTCCTTCCATTTTTTTGGAACACTTGCTGAACACTGGGAGGGAACAGACTTGGGCAAACCGAATAAAAACAGTTCCCCTCTCAATAATTACTTGTCTGATGTTTATATTCTGCCAACCCACTGACTCGCTAATTATTGCTAGTCCTGGAGAAGAATGGGGAGGCCAAGCAGAATTTGTCACATTTAAAACTATTGCCATTGATTTAGAAAACCACACCAAAAAAAAGCAAAGAGTACAAGCTCAATTTGTGCTTGTCTCATAGTGCAATTTACAGTGCTATCATTTGTATACCTTCTGTATTCACTTTATTTTCTTTCTCTTTCTTTTTTGAAGAACAAGAGACTGTCTGCTTGGTGGCATGGTCAAACTCCAGCAAAGATAATTACATAGAGATAAAAGTCAGATCTTTTTGTCCGATCTGAGAAAAGATGAATGTTAGTGATACCTATTACCATTCCTGTTTAATTCTTTAAATTGAACTTTAAGTAATTGTAAGACCCTGTTTGTATAGAAGTTGCTACTGTGCTTTTATGAACACGTGGTCAGGTGGATTCATATTTTCAACACAAGCATGGCTTGTGAATTTGGATTTCTGCGTAAGAAACACATGACAGAACGAGCATGTAAACATAGGCCCATAGCACAGGCTGTGCTTTTCAGTCTGTTTTGCAAGTTATTCCCTGTGCACTCAACTATAATGGCTATGCAAACAAAACTGGTATCACTTTAGAGAAACATCTCCAGTGATATGTTTGTATTTACGTATTTAATTCTCATTATGTAATTTTTAAAGCTGTGCATATTCCTGATACCAGAACTAAAGAGTAGTTAAAATGGCTGACATTTGTAAGAGCCAGACAAACTGCTTAAATAATGCTGAAAGAATTATTGCGGGTGGTTATCTCTATTTGTAGTTGATAAAGCTACCTAGAATAACATCCAGCAGAGCCATATCTGCTTGTGGGCTTGTGACATGTTCATGTTTCTTGGAAGGCAAGAGTTTAACCCTTTATGAAGAGATCAGACTGAATACCTGGAATGACTCTAATTCACTCCTGGGTATGGTGGGGAGGCAGAGGGTACCTCTGTTTCTACGTGCATGGCTATGAAACCACTGGAAGTGGGAAAAACCTTGCTCTGCCACAGGAAATAAAACCGAATATTCATTGTATTACAATGCGCTTTGCAAGATAAAATGAAGGCAATATCCCTTTTGACTCTATAATTGATCATGGGTCATGTTTTAAAGGTATATCACCCAATTAAAAGTACAGCTTTTAAAAAAGTGGCTAAAGTATGCTCAATATCATCACTCTATTTACAACTAAAACAAATAATTTTAAAAAATAGACTTGTTTTCTACCTTTCTGAAAATCACAGACTATTTGGCTTTTTATGTTAGTTTTTCCAAAGTACCTTTAAAAAGTGAGGTATCTACTCTTGAGCTAGAGGGTTTTTCCCCTATTGAACAAAGCCAGTCCTACTGTTGTTGTTATTAGTGAAGGCTTTGTCTTGCTTGTTGAGAGAGAGGAGGTTGTTTATAACAAAAATACATTTTCTTATATTGAGAAATAAAAAATAGTCTGTTTTCTTTTTGTTGATATTTTCTTGTTTATTTTCAAATTTTTGTATATTGGTATGTTGATTAAATTTTGGAAATGAAATCAACTTTTGTTGCAACTTGAAGCAGTGTTTTATTTACTGTTCTACAAAATCTGTGTTTTGGATTGTTTGAAACTTAATTGAAGTATAAGGCAGATACTTGTAGCTTAACACTGAAATACTTTTGAAGTCCGTAAGGCAGTGTTTCTAATGTGTTTTAGGGGACAACACACTTCGATCATTTAAGAAATCTTTATAATGGAACAGAGATGTTCTGAGCATCATGTGTATCTAAAGGACCTCTGACGTTAGGAATTGCCTTAAAGAAATACAGTATGGTAATGCTGAGATGATTATGGAAACACAACAAAAATTTGTTTCCTGAAACTGAAATGTCACGTTAAATGCTGTATTTTCTCATAGCATTAATGGACATTAAAATTCTCATTTACTAGATTGTAGGCTCTATTTTGGAGGAATCCTGTAGGGAATATTTTGCTTACTAGAGTCTCTAGTAAAGAAAATCAAATTTCTTTCACATTGTAGAAACAGTAATTAGCATTTTGCTGCAGACCAAAAATTCCAAAAATTCTTTGTAAATCTGTAGTCTAGTTTCTATTTACATTAGGCTTTCTATAGTATCCATCACAATTATGAGTCTTTAGAAAAGACTTGATCCCATCTCAAACAGGTTTTGCTGTATAAGGTAAAGATAAGTTTCACTTACATCACACTGTTGAGGGTAATTACTTAAGTTGTGCTTTTTTGAGCACCTAGCCCTAGTAGATCTGAGCAGCTAAGTGACTTTGTCTTTACATCTTTTCCCTCTCTTCATTTGCATATCTAGGCAGAATGAATGTATACTCAGCCTAACGTTGCATACATTCAGAACTCTACTTTTGACTGATGTGTTCGGCATTTCTGCAGATCAAACCCCAGGTTTTCAAGCCAAGCCCCTAAAACAGGGATATTACATACTCAGTGGTGAAGTGAAAAGTTGTTTTCATCATTTGAATCGCTTGCCTTGGCAGAGGCAAAGATACAAAAGGAAGTTTGATAGCTAAGAATTGAACTGAATAATCATGAGGCTTCCCAACTACTGTAACAGTAACGGCAGGTGCCCTGGAGACCTCAGCCTCTCCCCAGCCTTGGTTCATTCTGAAACCAGATTTATTAGGTGCGCGGCCGGAGGCAGGCAGTCCCACTGTGCAGCATCACACTGATGTCCACGTACAGCGTCAGGGCTGGAGTCTGTACGGACTCTGCCCCTTGAGCTGAGGGAATAATTCATTCCTTCTTCTTCCCCTCCCGTTGCACCCTTGCTTCTCAACAGCCCCTGATCACATCTCATTCCTCTGTGCTAATTGTTTTCCAAATTAGCAGTCACAGTGTTTCTTTTCCCCAACTCTTTGCTCAGCTAATCAAAACTTCCTTCCAAATTCAAGTCACTGTATGACTGTCATCAGTTAAATTGCTTCCTCCTTAAATTTATCAAGTAACATTATAGTCCAAACAGTTAACTATGCCAAAGCAGTAAGAAACGGGATTCAGAGGCTTGAAACGTTGAAACATTTTCAAGCCTTGACTATAGCACGCTCCCAGTCATATTGGTAATAAGGAACAAAATACAGTTCATAACTTTGTCCAGATCAAGCATCTGGGAGCACAAGTCTCTGCTGCACCTTTCACACCTCAGGCAGCTGCCACACGTTGTCTGCAATAAGATGCCCGTGGTACGAACTCTGCTGTAGCTTGTGGGGAGGACCCTGTTGTCTTTGCCTTGCCAATGCA
The DNA here is from genome assembly GCF_000690535.1 of Cariama cristata. NCBI lineage: Eukaryota > Metazoa > Chordata > Aves > Cariamiformes > Cariamidae > Cariama > Cariama cristata. The sequence continues at coordinate 3,904 of NW_009595888.1, forward strand.
TTGCTGTGGTCTTACAGAGCTGTCGAGTGTGTTTTGAACTCAGACATCTGGTAATCATGGTAACTAACTGCTTTAGAAGTACAGTGGCATCCATAACGATTGGTATTTGGGTTTTCTTTCATAAAGTACGATACATACAATCAAAGCTTTTAAATGTTAAAATAGAAGCATTATGTTCATGCAGTAAATATCCAAATTAGCATTTTAAAATAGAATAAAAAAAGGAACATGTCACTATATACTGTAGACCAACTTGGTACAGTCCCTATCTACTCCTCTTTTTCCCAAGATGATCTTGGCTGAGAAGTGTGTATCAGTTACTTCAGGTAGTTGAGGGAGTGCTGGGTTGGTTACATGGGAGAGGCTCATCTTAGATGTATGGCTACTCCACCAGCAGGGATCTGCAGCGCAGAAGATGTCAGTGGGAGCGTTCTTCTTCATCTCTGGTGAAACTTTCTTGTAAAGGTGCTGCAGAGAAATGCTTACAAACATGCTCTGAGGTTTTGTGGTTTATCATAAAAACAAATAAATAAAATGTCTTCCATCTTCTATTGATTAATCAACTTTATTGTTAAACTAAAGGTAGGTTTCGATGGCATTATGCAATGCTGCAAGCATGTTCTCACAGGCAGCAGGAGCAGTAAAGCGGCAGCAGCCCAGCAGTCCATCTGGACTTCCATGTCCTACATCCCAGCAGGGCTACTTCATCCAAGCAGAGTGCTATACTTTTAGGTGGTGAGTTGTTGCCATGTTCAGATTTCAGTGCATATCTTTCTCGCATAGAAAGTTACTTCACACTGCTATCTTGTTCTGCAGATCTCTTCAGCAAATGTGGTCTACATGTGAATACACTTTAGATTACTGTACCTCGAGAAAAGCAAAAATGGCAGGCATCAGTCTTACTGTATTGCACAAATTGTGTATCTCAACACATGTAGTTTTGTTGCAATTTGAAATATGTTAAAAGGTGAAGTTCTATTGCATAACTGCTTTGTAAGTATATTCACCGTACTGATACCTCAGCTGTGTATAGCAATATTATTAAATTAATCAGTACTGAAATATCATCTTTCAGGGCTAATTATCTTTGCTAATTATGTTTATTTGAAGAAATCCAGGGAAATTGCTTAAGGACTAGAAAAAACCCCTGTTACTTTTGTACTGCAGCTCTACACAGAGCTGTACAGCAGACTTCTGTAAAGGATAGAAAAGCAGCTGCATGTGTTTGAAAGAAATATTGACTTGCTTTGTGTTTTTATATAGTTAGTGGGATGTGCGTTTATCTCTTGTCCACAACAAAATTTCCCACAAGTCCAGGGAGAATATTTCAGCAGAAGTAGGATGTTTGAGCAGGGCAGGACCGAGTAATAACGCACTACCCTTCCAGCCATCCAATTACACAGACAGGATAAATCACCTTTTAATTGGAGACTATGTAGTCTGGATTACATTTCTGTCACCTTTCCTCGAAATACAACTGCACAGGGAATAAAGGATGTGACAGCTTCTTAGCACACTCTGTCACCTATATTCTCCCACCCGAATGACTGAGCTTTAAATAATGATAAATTAGTTACTAGAGTTTATACTGTTCAGACAACCTATTTTCCTGCAGTAAGAAGCCAGCTAGGTGTCTCAGTGGTCATACAGAGGCCACCTCCCTAAAAATTACGCCATTCTCTGGCCCATTCTAGGTCTCACAGTTCAGGGTAATCATTGACAGGGCTTTTACGATCACAAGCTTTTAGTGAAGCTTTGATAAGACACTCCAGCAGTTCATAGCAAATGAAGACAGTCTGCATGGTGGGAACTCCAGTGAATGAATGGATTTTTTTCAGCGTCAGTGCAAGAAAACTGACTTTTAACACTGGCACTGTAAACCAGCATAATGTGTGGCCGAGAACTGGAGAGATTTGTTGCTTTTTCGACATTGGTTTTCGTAAGGATAGTTACTGGGCTTGCTGGAGAGGGAAGATCTGTGTGGAAAAAGGACCCTCACTTCAGCCCCGTGAGTGAAACACAGATGTTTTTGTACGACACCTTCCCCAAAGAGTTTCTCTGGGGTGTAGGAATGGGGGCTTTCCAGGTGGAAGGCAGCTGGAGGAAGGACGGGAAAGGCTCCTCCATCTGGGACCGCTTCATCCACTCGGAGTTCAGGGATGCTGACAGCACAGACGCCTCCAGTGACAGTGACACCGTGTTGGACAAAGATTTGTCTGCTCTGGATTTTTTGGGAGTTACTTTTTACCAGTTCTCAATTTCGTGGTCAAGGCTTTTTCCCACTGGAGTGGTAGCAGCTCCCAATGAAAAAGGACTCCAGTATTATAACACCCTTATTGACTCTCTGCTCTACAGAAATATTGACCCCGTGGTTACGCTGTACCACTGGGACCTGCCCTTGATGCTGCAAGAAGAATATGGGGGATGGAAAAATGAATCGGTAATTGATATCTTCAATGACTATGCCACCTTTTGCTTCCAGACCTTTGGGGATCGTGTTAAGTATTGGATTACAATCCACAATCCGTATTTAGTTGCTTGGCATGGGTATGGCACAGGTATTCATGCTCCTGGAGAGAGAGGGAAAATAACAACCGTCTACTCTGTAGGACACAATTTGATCAAGGTACAGTATAGTAAGATTTTACAAACCGATCTTGCACCACCATGGGAAATGATGGGAGGAATCAATCATGTAATCAATGTTTAAAAAAATAATCAAGGAATGTGAAAACATGAAGGAAAAAACATTCGCTAAGGCAGTCTTTTTTTTAATCCTCCTGTTGATTTTATTGTTGTTGTCACAACAGCTGACTCAGTACTTACTTGTTTTGAAGTGCTTGTTTATTATTTTAACTTAGGTTTTGCCTACAAAATCTGGCTATTAAAGAGCATGATTTTCCTTCTTTATTCTTTCCACTTAGTTAAACACACTGACATGATCATTAGTTCGGCTATACTGAAATGACTATTCTGTTAGTTTTAAATGAAATTTATTTGCATTTGCTTATTGGATCAGTTCTACTAGCAATAGAGTATGTATATATAAGTAAGATTAGTTCTAGCTTAGTAAGATCATATTGCAAAATGTTTATTGCTAAACTAGCAAGGTCAGCAGTTCTTAGGTTTGGAAAAAAACAAACGTCCACTTCAGTATCTGAGAGTTTAAAAATTACGTTATTTCCATGATGTTTTCAGCATTTTAATTTTTATGTCAGTATTTATCAGCTGTCTTCTACAGAATTACACATCCAGAAGGCTTGATCCTATGATCAATAGCTTCCACAGCTGCAGTATTGGGTCCTAAGTTCATGGTATTCTTTCTCTGGGAAGGACAAAAAGAGAAGACTGAAGTGGGTCATATTTTTTAAGGAAAAAGTGAAGACGTTGTTCATGCTGTTCTCAACAGCATTACAGAGTTTATAGCACCTTCTCGGATAGATGATTCATTTCATTCTACAAATTAACTAGTTCCTGTGCATAGGAGCTTATATTCTTACTTTCTTTTGCTATAATTTAAGACAATTTCTAATAACGGCAGTTCAAGATAAGAATTAACAATATCTATACAGCATTTTTTTGATCTGTAGTGCTCAAAGTACTTTACAGAGCAGGTCACTGTCCTGTCTCTGTTTGATAGAGCAGCTGGTATAATTCCCCCTGCTCAAACTATTCCTAGCTGTCACAAAGAGACTTTTTCTGCTACTACCACATATTATAAATATAATTAAGAAATAAATCTGAACGTATTTGTCCTACAAAAAGAAGTATGCATGTGGGAAAAAATTAATTGCTAAAGTAGTTAAAAATATTCTGCAACTGACCATTTGTATTTCTTGTATTTGCTTCTGGGCTTGAACTTGCAGAACTTCCTTTTTCAGAATATTCACACTGCAGTCAATAGAAGTTTTACGCATAGAAAAGTCATCAAGCATCCTGAGCCATTTATTTCAGACTTCTTAGCAGGAGAGTGATTTAACTGTAGAGATTTGTGCAGCATCTCGAAGAGAACTGATGCTCAATCATTCTTTTTATTTTGAAGTGCTATATAAAATATATTTGCTATAATACACGTAAAAGATACGATATAAGTTTGCAGCATTGCTTGCCCACATTTCTGAGTGGCACAATCAAATCTGGGGTACCAACTAGGCAGTCTCTGCATTTTCCCACTCTGTAAAATCCATGTAAGCAGCACCCAGCACATAGAGAGCAATGCCTCAGCTGAAGAGTTCCAGGAAGCCAAGCACAGCTGGGTCTGATACACAAATTACTGACCTAGGTTCCTCGGCCAATATTATTTAAATCTCAGACTTGATCTAATAGTTCATTCTAGCTTTAAAGTCTGTGAATCTCAGTATGAAATCAGTCACTTAAATGAAAGAGTTAATGAGACTTTCAGCAATGCACAATCCATTAACTATTTTTTTATTATTTTTGGGCAGAAATTATTTTCATGTCCTCACAGCCCCATTAACATTACCTAATGTATTAGCAGTTCTGTCCTGCAGCATTGTAAAATTTCTGAAGATTTTAAGTATTTATGAAGAATCACAAATTTGTAGTAATGTATTTGAGGACCTGGAGTTTCATGTTTGGGGTTGGAGGTGGAATGGAAGCTCCTGAGGAGCCAGTTGACATGAGTCAACTCATATGTATAATTTTTTTTTTTTCTTAATAAAATGTAATTAAAGCCAGTCACTCCACAGAAGTCATAGGTAGTATTATATGTTTCAAGCCGACTAGCCAGAATCTTTCTCAAAGATTTTTGTGGGTATGTGAATGCTCAGTTTGTTTAGTTTGGTTGACAAGAAGCCCAACATGAGCCGGCAATGTGTGCCTGCAACCCAGAAAGCCAACCGTGTCCTGGGCTGCATGAAAAGCAGCATGACCAGCAGGTTGAGGGAGGGGATTCTCCCCTTCTACCCTGCTCTGGTGAGACCCCCCTGCAGTACTGCCTTCAGCCCTGGGGCCCCCAACACAAGAAGGACATGGACCTGTTGGAGCGAGTCCAGAGGAGGCCACAAAGATGATCCGAGGGCTGGAGCACGTCTCCTGTGAAGACAGGCTGAGAGAGTTGGGGTTGTTCAGTCTGGAGAAGAGAAGGCTCTGGGAAGACCTTAGAGCAGCCTTCCAGTACCTAAAGGGGCCTACAAGAAAGCTGGGGAGGGACTTTTTACAAGGGCATGGAGTGATGGGACAAGGGGCAATGGCTTTAAACTGGAAGAGGGAAGATTTAGATTAGATACTAGGAAGAAATTCTTCACGGTGAGGGTGGTGAGGCACTGGCACAGGTTGCCCAGAGAAGCTGTGGATGCTCCATCCCTGGAAGTGTTCAAGGCCAGGTTGGATGAGGCTTTGAGCAACCTGGTCTGGTGGAAGGTGTCCCGCCCACGGCAGGGGGTTGGAACTAGGTGATCTTTAAGGTCCTTCCAATCAAGTCATTCTATAATTCTATGATTTAGTATTGTTGACAATATGATATTAATGTAATTTATTGGTGCATAATCAGAATTCATGTGTTGTGAAATTTCTGTCCTTTGAGAGGCAGGGCATGTTATAAGAATCTCTCTTTAAGGAGATTTCACATGGCTTTTTTTTCAGAACTGGTATATGCAAATCTGTTTCTGAGTCACTGTGTTATGGCTACCTTCTAATATACCACTGTAAACCAAAAATGTCCTCCCAAAAATAGAAGACCAACAAAAATGTCAGGCTTTGGCAGTGTGATGCAAAGCCTGTTAAAGCTGTTAGAAAGATGCGCATTTATGTCAGCAGGTTTAGGAGGAGCTATGTTCTTGACCTTGTCAGGGCTTTATTTTTGGACAGGCTGTTGAAAGACAATATTCTCCATGCCACCCTACGTACATTACCAGGTCCACCCATTAAATATGCTGAGCAGGAAAAACAGGTCTGTCGCGCTCAAAAGAAACTAATCTGGCCACCACTCTGTTACATAGCAAATTGGTGAATAATCATTCTCAAGTCTTTTCTTAGTACCTTTGCATAAACTGTAAATAAGGCTCTCATGAGTCCTACTTTTAGTTTCATTTACCAGTGCACTGTTGTAGTTGCGATGTGGTGAGAACTAATCACCATTTATATAAAGAGGTGCTTTTATGTGATATATCAGTCATAAAATGAAGTCAAGTTTCATAGAATCACAAAACCAATATAACAAACCATAAACCTCTGCTTTTTTGGACTTTGGATTATTTTATTGTAAGAGCAGTTTGAAAGTTACTGGAGATTTTTGTGTCTCTAGAAGAGGGCTGAAGAAATTTCTTTTAATTTTAAACTATCAATTTTGGTAGACTAAAGAAATCCAACATCTTAAAACTCAAATAATTGGCTGGCATAAGGAAAAAGTCCATGCATTTTAGAACTGATTTAAAAATTATCTGCTTCCGTGAATGAATTCAGGTAGGTAATTAGGTAGATAATTATCTTATTAAGGCTTTTCAACAAAAGTAGGATTGGTCTGTCTTCATCAACCTGCAGAGCTGTATGGTGTTGGCTAGCACAAGGCGTTGCAGATGCTGTATCACCTACGACCTGTGCTTTCTGTCTGTGCCTGGCATCCTTTTAAGGGAATGCCCCAGATACATCTGCTTCCGAGACAGCCCTGCCTTTTACATGGGTCTTGCTGTTCAAGACCCATAAAGAGGGCTGGTGAATGCAGAAGTAAAGGCTGCTAAGCAGAGTGCTGAGGAGATCCACACGGGGAAATAATCCACAGAAGAGGAACTCAAAATTTCAGTTTAAAAACTGTATTTTCATGTTTCTATGTATACTTTTCAGACACAGAGGGTAATTGCTACTGATCATTTTGAAGGACCTGATACTACCTCCGTGGAAATGAATAGGAAATTTGAAGTTTGATGCTCATCAATTATAAATTGCTAAGGGGTTCACTTAGATAAATCTCTATTCAGTTGTATGGTTATTACCACTAACACGAGGAGCATGTGGAATCTTATACCAGATGGAGCGTGGCCATCAAAAGTGGATCTCCTTTCTTCATTAAGGGAGACTGTACTTCACAAAAGCAACATTGGAAAACAATTAATGATAACGTGTAACTCACCATGTGACATTTGAAAGACACATCAAAGAAGATAAAAAAACTATGAGCTTGTTCCTGAGGCAGCTGTCATACTGAAGCAGAGAAGATAAAAACTTCACACAGAAAAATTAGATGGATTTCTTTGATTTAACAGTAAATAAATCCGATGAGAAGCAAGAAGACATAAAGCAGATGAATCATTGTGGCTGGAGCTAAATGAGATATATACCTGATATATTATTACCATTTTCTCTGGATCTAGTTATGCTCTTTCTTTTATACTTAGATTGAGGTTGGTAAAGATCACAAACTGCAGACCAAACTGTCTTCCTTTCATCTTCTGTATCAGTGCCCTCCAGGCAGTTCTGCCTTTGCTACCTAACATGCAGAAAGGGATTTTTTTTTCTTTTTTTCCTGTTAAAGATCATTCACACCCCTTTCCATCTGGCAGAAAAGCCCAGGAGAAAACTGTCAGAATAAGATCTCCCTAAAAATTTTCTTCATGGACACACCTTTATATCATATACTGGGAAAAGGCAATAAAATCCCTTTCAAATGTGGTGTCTCCATATAGATCCATCACAGATCAGGTTCATGTCTGAGCCCAGCTGCATTACTGCCAGCTCTTTCGTAGCTCTTACTGTGCCAGGATCTCTTCATGGACACTGCTGCCTTTGGGATCTTTGGATGCGCATGTTTCAGAGAAGTCCCATAATTCATTATCCTTAAAAGCAAATTTCTACTGAATGAATGGGCAATAATTCTTATCGCTATGTCCAACCAGATACTTTCTTCCCTTCCTCCAAAAGAGCCTCCTTTCCTCAAGATCTAGAAAGATGAAGCTACACCAGTGACTGTGTTTCTTATGGGAGGAGCAAAATCTTTCTCCATCAAGTACAGATCTAGGGTAGACAGCAGAATTGTTTATGCTTGTAAATGTCTTTACTGGAAGATTTTTCAAACAGTAGTAGCCATCAGTGATGATGTAAAATTCAGCACTGATTTACATTTTTTTTGGTATGACTTGTTATTTTCAGGTTAGCTTTCTTACACTTCTTGGAAATCATCAGGTAAAACAGAATCCAAATGCAAGATGGTTAGCAGACAAAAAAATTGATAGTAAAACCTCAGTCCTTCAAGCCATCCTCTTAGAAATTTAGTTGCCTGCATCTCAAAAGCCCTTTTTTGCTTCACAAGGATTGAGCTTCAGAGTCAGTTTGCAAAATAAGGGCTTTAGCTCTACTAACTACGTGGCATCTTTACCACAGACCAAAAGGGCCTTGAATTAACATACATTCTCCAAATAAGCCACACACGCCTGCTCTTCTTCTAAAATGATGTTTAACACCATCATCATCTGTCTCTGTATTCTAGCTCTTCATGGTTTAAAAACCAAACAATTAAACACGAAGCCAGAATCATTTTATTAGCATTTTTTAAATTCTGGTTTTCCTAAATGTTCTTGCTCTCCAGCACACTAAAATAACTCCATATACCCCTGACATTGTTTTGTGTGCTCATTGCTGAGATATTCAAGGAGAATTGCTTGACTTTAACATATCTTAAGAATTTGAAAGTATTGGTCTTTCAGTTGTAAGCTCTTTGCATACATACATGGTAAATTACAGGATCAGAGTTTGAAGGAGTATGAGAATATTTCAAGAAGAAAGGAGAACAATACTGTTGTCTTAATTTTATTAAATTGACTTATCTAGCCTTTTTACAGGGTTGCTACTAACTGACATAGCACTCTGTCACTTTCAAGTCTATGGAATAATTTCTGTATTAATACCAGGAAAAAATGCTGAAATTAATGTGTCATATGTATCCAGAATAAATACACAATATTGATTTTGTTTTCACTGTGTACTTAGCCTTGACATTTGTCCTTGATCTAACAAGGAAAGCGAAAGATTAGGGATTAAACTCTAACTGAAAAAACATTAGTCAAGATTTACTCAAAATAGCCAATTTGATGTAGGATACAGCTTTTAAATTGGTGTTTGTTTCATACGTGGTCTTACAAAACAAATTATATTAATCAGTTGGTTCCATCAACAATCGCTTGCACTTAGCGAACATCTTCCATCTGAGAATGTTAAGATGATTTACAGATAATTAACAACTCAAAACAGAATTATAGGCAACCAAATGCTATTGTCTCTACTACATCTGTAAAAACCCTTACTATAGACAGAGTGACAATTTTTTTCAGTGTAGTTAACCCTCTGAATTAAGAGACATCAGCGACACAACCAAATTTGTGTATGGGGATCCTATCTTGACTCATATTAAATGCACTTACTTGTACTTGAGGTCTACTCCTGTACAATTATCCCTGTGGCTGTGTTCTGTACTATAGACAATATTTTAATAGTAACTTTACTTTCTTCTAATCAGCCTCCTGAAGATGCGTATGAATACAATGAGTTGTCCCTGATTATCTTTTACATGTCAATATTGCATTCTAATTAGTTGTTTTTTTGGCAAAGCCATCTTTCTCCACTCCACCTAGAAGTGTGTGATTGCTAAGATTTACCTGGTGCTATTGTCATGCTACTTGGCACTGTGCCTAATACAGCTGACTTCAGCAGGGTTTTGCTTGTTAAGCCGATGCAACCATATACCTTTGATTAAACAGTGGTGTTAGTAGGCTGTGTCTGGGGAAAAAAATGTACTAACCAGGTGAGAAATCACTAGAGGCAGAGGACAACGCAAGCCTGGTCCAAGCAGCCACCCTGGGCTGGAGGGACCTTGGTGAGAAGACAGTGAAGGTAACTGAGGAGATGGCACTGACCACTTAAATTTTGTGATGAGACTGGGAAGAAATCCATTGTATAATATTTTCACTGTATCTTGCAATTTGCCTCATGAGTACAATTTTGCTGACTTACCTTTTCAGCTACAGAACCTGAATTTCAAAGGTTAATGTTACTTTATCAGTATTTTCAAAACCAGACCTTGAACAAATGTTACGACCATGACCTTAGAAACCATAAACAACTGATACACAAAATTTCACGAACTGTAATTCTTTGGTACTCCCTAGCTTAACCAAATATCTACCTGACATCAGGTCTTCTGGTTTTTTGAACTGTCAAGGCTGTGTGTTTCTAGATAAATTAACTGAAATTATTGTCAAAGGTAAGCAGTGCTGTTTGGCTTGGTAATGATGGCGGTCTAACTTGGCACTCCAAGTGTTTCACAGTGCTTCTCAATGTTTTTTTTCTGGGTGCAAACAGTTATTTTCTTTCCAGCTTGAGAGTATGAAGCCACACTTCAGAATAAGGTAAAACCTGAGTTACTTGACAGCTCTTCAGCTCCCCTGCCCTGTGTCAGATCCTCTGGTGCGATTCACACTGTGATCCACAGTCACCCTTTTCTGACAGCCTAGCTCTCCCCTTTTCCTATGGGACTTTGACAACCCTAGTGGTTCCTCAGTCTCCCCTCTATTCTTTCTTTTTGGTGTAAATTCTGACTGCTGTATTCTCCTATTTAAGTAATTAACAACATGACATTTGAAGGCAATTTTGGTCTGTGACAATGTTAAGCTTTCTAAAACATGATGATAATCAGAAAAATGTAATTAAGATGTGATACAAGGTATGCTTTCATTGTCGCTAACACGAATAGCAAAACTTCTGTCTGTCCTAGGGCAGTCAATATTTGGCAGATTATGAATACTAAAACATGTCATACCCAATAGATCTTATGAAATACTGCTGTCAAATTTCCTTTTAAAACCAAAGTGTTATTGCCCTGTACTTAAAATGAATAAGCTTCATTCTGTGCTGTTGCATGTACTGTCAGAATATTTATTATAGCAGCTTCAAAGAAGAAATGAACTAAAATTCTGGATCAAAATTCTCACATGGAACTGTGAAACTTGACATTTGGGTTCAAACTTTGCAACTGGTTCCTTTCTCCAAGTTTTTACATTTAGGGACTGTGCGAATATCAAAAGTTTAACACTTACTCATATGATGAGGCCAAACTAAAACAAATGGAAGTGTATCCCAAGAAGAGGGATGGGGTGGGGTGGTTTGATCAGAATAAGTGCAGGTAGCCCCCATAGCACAGAGCAGTTAATAGGACAGAGCCAACACTGACAAAGTAACATCATTTGAGATGCATAATTTATGGAACAATTGTAAAGATGGTTTAAAATTTTAACCGTATCAGCAATCACAGCTTGACAAAGAAAGACCTAGATGGGACTGTCTAGATCACGGAGTTCAGGTCCAACCATTAACAGCAGTTTAGTCCCATCGTGTCCATGTAACAGCTATTCACATCCCTGCTGGGACCTCTCGTGAAATTTAGACCTATGTTAAAAAGGCAAAAAGCATTACCCTCATCTTGAGGTACCTTCCAGTATAACAGTAATTACCCATTACAATTGTGCAGGGTAATGGACATGCCTTAACTGTTTGTTTATATTTCCATAGAAGTCTGCAGTGAATCAGACACAGCCACCTGCCTGTCTAGCTGCCAACGCACACAGAGATTTATTAGATAGTTACAACTTAATGCTGTTTTTCTCTCATCAGGCTCATGCAAAAGTTTGGCATAACTACAAAAAACGCTTTCAACCGTATCAGAAGGGGATGATGTCCATAGTATTGGGATCCCACTGGATTGAACCTAACCGATCGGAAGGTGCTTTGGGCATTTCTAAGTGTCAGCAGTCCATGGAGAGAGTACTCGGATGGTTTGCTAAACCCATCCATGGGGACGGCGATTATCCAGAAGAACTGAAAAATGAATTCTCATTTTTGCCACACTTTACTGAGGATGAAAAAAACTACATAAAGGGAACAGCTGACTTTTTTGCATTTTCCTTTGGTCCTAATAACTTTAAACCTCCAAGCACTCTACCAAAAATGGGACAAAATTTGTCACTTAATTTGAGGGAAGTACTGAACTGGATTAAACTGGAATACAACAGTCCTCGAATCTTGATTGCAGAGAATGGCTGGTTCACTGACAGCCATGTGAAAACAGATGACACCACAGCCATCTACATGATGAAAAACTTCATTAATAAGGTTTTACAAGGTTTGTACACAAGTTAGTTGTTGGATTTTCAGAGACCTTCTTAAGATCATTTGGTATTTAGCTCCGTAGTGATTTAATTTCTTTTTTTTTTTAAAGAGATAATGGCAACTAAGTTAATTATTAATTATTTATACTGCATGAGTACAAGTCATGGATCAGTATCTACTGGTGCTAGGTGTTGTACAAACACAGAAAAAAAAACATAGTCCCTGTCCCAGAAAGCTAAAGTCCAACATCTGCATTGGATTCTAAAACTAAGTAAGTACAAAACTGAGTCAGAAATTAATGAAAACAAATCTGTTGGATATCAGTTTTCACTGCAGGCAGCCCAACTGCAAAACCTTTGTGCAGGTACATACCTGGACAGCAAGAAAACGAGACCATGACTACAGACTGTCATTGCCATGCTGGGGTCCTGCTCCAATGTAAAATGCCTGAAGGAAATCAGCAGGAGAAGGGCAATCATTCTTCAGGATTATTGCATGCCAAATAGACATAATATGTTTTAGTAACACACTTTTAATCTTGGTATTTGCCCTTCATAAAGCCAGTGTACAGAGGTGCTCTCTGAAGGCAAAAGACTTAATTTTCTATGAAATAGAAACCCTGTTAGTACCTAAAGCCTCTGCAAAACCAGTGTTTCTTCCCCCCCTCGCCCAGTTTGTAGGTTTGGCGCTGGGGGAGGGACGGGTGCTGGTCCCCACAGCCATCCTCCCAGCAGGCTGCCCCACTGCTGATGCCACACTGCAGTGATGGGATGGCTCGGATCCCTTTACAAAAACCTTTCTTATCCTCAGAAAAGGGAAAACACAAGTAACCCTTTACTCTAACACCAAGTCAGGAAGTACTGTATCACCAACAAATGTAATTAAGCTCCAAATGAAGATTATCCAGGTATATTTAAAGTTGGTTCAAAATGTAAACTTCACATAGTGCAACTATGTGATATGTCCTGCCTTTTCCAGATTTTGAGGAGGTTACATTCCAGTATTTGGTTTATGATATTTTAAATACTGCAGTGACACATCAGGAAAGTCTAGATGCAGGCTTGGATTTGGAGGTGTGGAACAGGTAGATTTCTGGACACATACATAAGAAAATCCATAGCGTGTTCTTTCTTTGAATCCTCTGCAGCAGACCTGGCTGTAATAATCATCCATGGATTCATGCTCCTGAAATACATGGTCAATGTTCCACCAATAACCACTTCTCGAGAATTGTCATTTTTATGTATGCAGATACTTCAACCTTTGCCTCAAAATACAGGATTGTCTCCTAACTAATGCATTTTTTGTGAAGCAAACTTTAATTTGCCTGATCAGGAATAATATTTGGAACATATTTTTTACTTACAGAGAAGTCAGGTATAAATTTGCAAAGCAAAATCAGTTAGCTCATGTTAACCTCAAAATATCATTTATACAGGCCAAATTGTAATGGGATGGTGGCTGTTAAGATAGCACGTAACAGGCTATAAGGAGCTGTACTCTTGTGTATGTGTTCAAGGAGAGTGCTGTAAACTTTGCTCTGTATGTCTGTAACTTACAGCACTGTGAGTCATGAAAATATGTGATGTGTAACATCACCATTGCAATGAGCTGGCATCAATTACGATACAGGGGTGCAATGGGAACTACGGCTGCTTAGTGGCAAGCATACTGAAACTATTACTTCTGCAGAAGGACTCCAAGGCTCCATCTATAGCAGACACAGAAATGCCTTGAGATCTTCCGTGGATGTCACCTCTGGTGACACAGGGAGCTTCTGACCTCTTCTACCTTCAGCCCCTTGTTCCTGCCCCGAGCCATCCCCTTGGTTTTTAGGAGGATTTTCTCATCCCCAGTCTAACATTCGGTGAGGATCTTGACTTCTGTTTCTGCCCTCTCCTTTCACTGTCGCCGCAGGCAATGCTACAAACATACTCTTACACTGATCCACAAGATCTCTACCTATCACCCACCTAACTATTAATTCTTCTTACCACAAAATATACATAAAATAGTGCTTTTTTCCCTACCCATTTAAACAGCCCAAAATTCGCATCTAGGCATGCACGATCTTGAGTACCACAGCATCTTTCGCTCTGATAATTAAACTTCACCCGTGTCCATTCAGTATGCTTCTAGAAAAGAAATAATTTTTCTCAGTTGTCACTTATGCTGTCCCTGTATGTTTACTTCCATTTGTTCGGCAAAAATTGCAGACATGAAGTACTCATCTTTACTTGCAAAGCCCTTCTAGCCTATCTCTTTATTCTCTACATGATTCTGCACCTCCATGTTTTGCAATTGATATTTTCAGACATTTTTGCACTTTCTCCCATGGTTTCCCTAATATTTAGAAGTTGCTTTTCTTGAAAATACATGCCATTGTATTGCTTCATTACATTCCCTCATCTCCTTACCAGTATTCTGGCTTTGTCTATTGGCTTCTCATATACTTACACTGCCAACTCTTGGGCTTTCTGCTTTCTTTCTCCAGCAGCTCAGAA
>NW_009595888.1:18604-19567 GCF_000690535.1 Cariama cristata
CAGCATCATGTGACTAAGGCAAAGAAGTTCAGTGGAAATACAAACTTACGCAAAGTGCAATGCCCTGAGAAAATAAGGCAAAGCAATGTTGGGTGAGAATAGAGCTTTAAATCAGAATACTTCATCTTTATTCCTTGGCTTACTCTTGGTGGACCACAAGTAGAATACGGCCAGCCATCTGTCTGTCAAAATCCTCAGTAACCCCACTTGGTCACTGCTTTGCCCTTGATATTCCAGCCCTTATAAGGTTAACGTGAGGAGTTATTCTGCGTTATTTCCTAGCTTAAAGCTGGCAACAGGCAGCTGACATGACTGACCATGGAGCCTGGACTTTGTCTTCCAGGCTGCCAGCTGGCACACGCTGTAAGTGGGTAAGGAGTGGTGGTGGTGGTGTGTCCAGCCAGAAGCTGCTTTGGAAGTTCTGCTGCCCTTCCTAGACTATCGAGTTCCACATCCGAGCAAGCAGTCATTTTGTCATCTTTCTCATGTATTATATGTAAAAGATTATATGTATACTCCTTTGCAAGGTGGAGGGACATTAAGATTGCCTGAAGAAATACCCATGTGCTGCACCTATTCTGTGAATAAATCGAGTACTTCAGTCTCTGGGTTGATCGACTCAGCTTCTTCTAAAGCCATTACATGTCCCATATCGATATATTTGATTTTTCAATTTAGAAGCTGAATAGAGATTCTTAAATGTTAGAACTTGCAGAGATCTTTCAAATACAGGTAGAGAGTTTTAGCTTCATGACAAATACAAAGTCACAAACTAGATAACTGTTGCACCCTTAATTTTTAGTCAGTATTCTCTAATTTTATTGGTATATATAACTTGCAAATCATCTAATGCAACTTAAAATCTGCATGTGGCATAACATTTCATGTTTGCTCAGAGCAGAAATAAAGCATCCTACAGTAATTTAATTTCTTAAGGAACGAGTGATGTACTTTTTTTTTTTT
>NW_009595889.1:0-784 GCF_000690535.1 Cariama cristata
CGCTATCCCTTTAGTTGGACTAACATAGGCAGAGAGAGAGAGAGAGAGATTTTTTAATTTTTAATTTCCTAAAAGGCACCTGTTTCATCCAGGCACGGCCAGAGGAGCTCACCTGGCGTAGGGGGGCTGCGGCGCTCATCGATTTTTAGAATTAATATATCGATAACGAAACTAACGCCGATTTTTAAGTTTTGTAAGGAATTTTTTTTTTTTTAATTCTTTTTTTAATTTCAAAGGGGTCAGGGGGAGGGGGATGTTTGTTTTTAGTAAAAGCAGGCTTTTCTAGAGTTTTAAAGAAAGGAGCTAGTCCATTGGTTCTCTAATGCACAGCAGAGCAGAGGTGTAGGATTGCCAGCGGGGCGGGGGAAGCAAACAAAATTATTAAATGAGTGTTAAAAAGCAATTTCTTAAGGGCTTTAAGAAGAGCAGTGCCTGTATGAGCCAACAGAAGGGATACCGTCTCCTAAAAGCGGAATCTCTCTTTCACACACCCTTTCCTCTTTGCTTCACCGAATCCAAAACTGGGGTTCGCATCCCTTCTGTCCCCCCTTTCCGTCTGTCTGTCCGTCCTCTCACGCTCCATCACTGCCCGCCACAGCCGTGCTCAGTCCTGACAGCCCTGGAAAACGATGGGCAACAGCACCAGCCCTGCCCTGCTGGGGCAGGGAGCTTTGGGGGAAAACGGTCCTGGTGCAGGGAGGGGATGGGGGGGGGGAGGAGAAAAAACAGATTTACAAAAAGTTGTCAGCCTAAAGCTGGAAAAACAACTAGCAAAATTCTTGTA
>NW_009595889.1:813-1042 GCF_000690535.1 Cariama cristata
CACGCGCATACACACACACGTAAAAACTACCTCAGGTTTTCGTACCTCAGCACCTTGCGCTTGTGTTTCCCTTTTAGAGATTTTGTATGCCTTGTAAAACTGATAGTTGGAGCAGTTTTTTATTTTTTTAATAAAAAAAAACGAGTTGGAAAACGATCTCGACCAAGTCAGCTGCGAGGCGGGAGAAGGAAACCAGCCCACGTGTCCCAGAGCTCTTCTGTAGTCTCCT
>NW_009595890.1:0-17006 GCF_000690535.1 Cariama cristata
TTGAATCTGTGTTCATTATAAACTCTACTTTTAGTATCATCACAACCTTAATAGGTATGTTATAAATTCTACCCTTCCTCCCAGGTGTTAGGGATTGCTGTGATAAAAGGTGTACATACAGTCAGTAAAACTCCAGCCCTCTTCCCTGCAACATACTGAAACCAAGAGGGTTACAACAGCTGAATCATATATACATTACAACCTCCATCCCTTGTTCACGTGGATCAGATTATAGGGTTTGTCATGTAACAAACACCCCTTGCTCTGGCAAAACACAAAACCTGCGGGGGTTACAACACTTGGCACATGTGTTCATTGCAAGCTTGCCCCCTCATCGCTGCAGACTGGGTTACTGACCTTAGCGCCCATTGCTTGCACCACATTGCAATGATGCAAACTTCCGAAGCCGGGATCAAGGCTCCTTCCGGCTTCCCCCTGCCTCCCTGTGCTACTTTTCACCTTTGCCCAACTGCCTACTGCTTCATCTCTCCTAGAAACTGCATCCAGTGCCTGGCCCAGCCCACTGAGGCTCAGGAGAAAGTGCTCAAACCAGCTCTTGTCTGCAGTTTATTCCCCAATGTGCCTCCAACCATCTACTTCAGTACTCGGGATGAGAGAGGTGAGCTGGGGTCTCTTGCTGTGCGGGGTGAGAGTGACCAGCCTGTTACTAGCAGGCTGCAGTGCCAGCACACAGCCGGGAGCTGGCTGGCAGCGGCTCTCCTTCACTCTTCCCATGATGAGACCCAGCACTGCTGTGAGATCCAAAGGGCTGGAGTAAAATGCTGGCTGCTCCCACAGCCTGGAGCATGAGTCAGGCTGCCACCAAATGTTCCAGCATCCTGGATCTCCCACAGCCATGGAATCTTCTGCTACATGCTAGTTCTGCAAAGGGGGCTACGCACTCTCCTCTGCAGGCCTGGTGCCTGTGCAGCAAACTATAAGAATTTCCCTGGGTGCAGCAATAGAAAATCTGGATATTGTGTTTGTTTTCCTTCTGTCCTTATCTTTTTGCCTTCCTAGTGGAAAAGCTGCCTTGGGAGCAGAGGAAACTGCTGCGATGGAAAATGTGCGCAGTCACACCGAACATAGTGAAGCAAACCGTTGGCAGGTCCCACTTCAGAGTCAGCAAAAGTAAGTTGTGGGAGGCTGGCAGCGTCCGACACGTGTCCTCCCTTGTCTCCAGCCTGTGGGCATGAGGAGGCAGACTGCAGGAATGATACAGGCTCGGCACTGCAGGATGCTGTGTTCCCATTTCTGCCTGTCTGACCTGCAATATCTGAGCTCTGTGGGTCCTCGCAGGGCCTGATCTCCCTCTTGGCTTGTCCCTGGCATGGACCACAAGGGCTTACTCCTGAGTTGTCAGGAGCTGAGGCAGTGTGTGGGGCAGCAGAGCTGTGCTCCGGCTTGCTTGAGCTGTGCCTCTAGATGGTGCTGCCACTCTAAGGAGGCTGGCACTCATCTGGTGCCAACCCCAGCACCACTGTCCCTTGTCCCCATGAGCCGAGGGAGAAGCCATCCTCTCTGACCATAGCTGGAGAGTTCTTAGGGTTGGGATCTTGTCGCTGAAGAGATGGGATGGGGATGGGGAAGCACGGAGCATTTGCAGCTGTGATCCATACCCTGGAGTGTGATCTCCCAGCGGTACCTATGGGAGTACTTGTGTGTATCAGGAGACCTCTGCGCAGACCATTTTGGGGCTATAATATGACACGCAGGGCAGAACAAGACCTAGGAAGTCTTGCAATCCTACCTGTCCCTCTGCAATGCAGCACAGATTAGCCAACTGCTTCATCCACCTGCTGTAAAGCAGGGGAGTCAGGGTGCTGGGGGGTTAAAGCCATTCCTTTGACCCTGTGTCTGCCCAGACCCTGGAACAGCCATGTTTGCAAGGACATGACCCACCTGGTTAACTGGATCCTACTCACAGCCCTTGGTTTCACAGCTTCATAGTAGCCAGTATGAGTGCTTTGTGCTATTGCTGTGCAGTATCCCTGCCACACTTCTTCTGGTCTGAGGAGATGGATTGCTGGTGGGTTGAGAGGGCGTTGTGGGTGGCAGGGTACTTGGTCATGGACTTTTCTGTTTTTCCTGCAGAAAGCAGTGACTGGCTGGGTTGCTGGGGCCACCACATGAAATCCCCCAGCTTCAGAGCCATCAGGGAACACCAGAAGGTAGGGGATGCTTTGGGCTGACCTCCTTCACATGCATGGAGAGTGTGTTGGGAGCAGTTTGGGTGCCCCTCTCTTCAGGGCCAGGTGTTTGCTGTGCAGGCTGTCCCTGCAGTGTCCCTTCTAGAGTGTGGCAGCTGGCATTCTTGCACTGGGAGATGAGCCCAAAGACAGGCGCAGCTGAGTGAGCATCCCCATTGTGAGGGTGGCTCTTGTACAGACTGAGGCTGTAACCAAGCTGTGTTGACTTGTGAACTTGTCTAAATTCAGTCACTGTTGTTTAACGCAGTCCTTTCTCTGGCACAACTGAGTGGTAGGGCCATTGCCCTCCCTGCCAGCGCATCCAGAGGGGATGTGCCTAACTCAGATCACAAAAGAGTCAGAAGTGGCCCATGGCTTGGGGAACATGTGAGGGACCAGAGGTTTGAAATCTGTCACACACGTATATTTGTTCTGGAGAGCTGTGATGCTCCAGACTGCTTGGTCTGAGGCAGCCCCCAGCCCTGTTCCTGTCCTGCTGCGGGGTCTTTCTGTCCCCAGAGCTTGTGTTGCATGGGCAGGACTCTGGCATACGGTTTAGAAGCGAGTGGGAAACAACTGGATACTGCCAGAGAAAGCTCAAAGGCTGAGGGTTAGTGCCCTGCGGCGGCAGCTCAGACATCAGAAGGGATGAGATGGCAGCTGCTGGCTTTGTAGCCGGTGTAGGTGACCATGTGGGTGTATGTCCCTGCAAAGCTTCAGGAGCAGGCGAGTCCTGTCTTGGTGCAATCCTGGGAGGGAAGCAAAGAGCGTTGCCTTGCACTGTGTTCAGAAAGGATGTATCCTCTGGCCAGGGAGCAGCAAGGGGTGGGCAGGGAGGTGGGGAAGCAGAGAGATCTCACCGCATCTGTGTTCCTTTCCAGCTAAACCACTTCCCTGGTTCATTTCAAATTGGGAGAAAGGACCGTCTGTGGCGCAACCTGTTGAAGATGCAGGCTCGCTGTGGGAAAAAGGAGTTTAACTTCTTCCCCCAGTCCTTCATCCTGCCCCAGGACATCAAGTTACTCAGGAAAGCGTGGGAGGAAGGAGCTAGCCGCCAGAAATGGATTGTGAAACCAGTAAGTGCAAAGCAGAGCTCAATCCTCTGTCCCCTTGTAGCTGCAGGGAGAAGATCTGATCCATTCTTGTTTGTGTTTTGCAGCCAGCATCAGCAAGAGGCATTGGTATCCAGGTCATCCACAAATGGAGCCAGCTCCCCAAAAGGAGACCACTGCTGGTACAGAGGTGAGTGAAGGAGAGCAAGGTTGACACACAGCCTGGGATCTCCTAGTGTCTAGTCTCTCTGGCCAGGTCTGGGCTACTGCCACTATATGGCAGGGCAGAAGCACCTGATTTGCATCTGGAAACATCTCAACTGCTTGGGTGTAATGCTGCTGCTGGCTCTGTCAACTGCAGCTGGGCTTGCCAGGGTGCTGCTGTCTCTGTGTAGATTTTTGAGGTCTTGGGTACAGCTTGGCTCCACGGGCTTTCTGGAGCTTCTGTCTTGCAGGTAATCAGCTTCAGCTTTGCTGTGATCCTGCTCCCGCTGCTTTGTGCTCTGGGATTTGGCATCTTTAGAGGCAAACAAACCTTATCCAGTGCCCACAAGCACAATGGGAATAGAAGTCCCAGGGAAGAGGTGGCAATTGTCAAAGATTTGTTCTTATCTGTGTTAGAATGGGTCAGTAAGAACCTCTGTGTGTGTGGATGTTGGTCAAAGAATTTTCTTGAAATAACAGGATTTTCAGAATCTCCTTCCCCTTCTGCAGAAAAATGGAATAGCACGTCTTGATTTGAGGATGCTTTCTGGGAAGGTTCTTGTGAGGACAGGGAAACTGTCTGGTGTTTGGCAGGCAGGGAACTGCTGTGTTGGCTTGTCTGTTCTCCCTCTCCGCTTCCTGTGCAAAGTGATAAGCTTTCCTATGGAAAATCATTAACTTCTGGGGCGAATAATCAAATTATTTGGATGAAAATTTCCAACCCTTTCTGCTCACTGAGCCAAACCATCTGTGGCCCACTTCATGTCTTAGATGTTCCTGAATATTGTGATCAGTCTTGTGGGTGTGGAAAAGCTGCTGTGCCTTAGAGCTGGAGAATGGAACTGGGAGTTCAAAATGGAACTGAACAGAAGGGAGTACTACTCATGTGCTGCAGGATCTCCCTGTGCATGGGAGAGCTTTTTTCTCTCTCATTTTGACTGTGATGCACTTAACTTGGAAATGCTGTGCAAAAGGGCTTCTACATTCATCCTTGGTTTTGCCAAGCCCTCTGAGGTGGGGCAAGAGGTGTTCCTGCACTCGGAAAATATAACCCTCCCCTGGTGCTTGCTTCCCTCTGCAGATATCTGCACAAACCCTATCTCATTGGTGGGAAGAAGTTTGACCTGAGGATCTACGTTTACGTCACTTGCTATGATCCCCTCAGGGTCTACCTGTTCAAGGATGGATTGGTTCGCTTTGCTAGCTGCAAGTAGGTTGTGTGGGATGGCGGTGCTGGGGGCTGCCTCAGTGCTGAGGCATGTGTGGCTGTGGTACCTGCCTCAGCTGGGGCAAGAGGGAGTGAATCTGTATTTGGTGAAGCTTAAAGCTGTAGCTTGCTTCCTTAAGAAGCAGTCTGGAAACACACAGAGTCACTGCAGGTGACAGTGTTGAAAGGAAATGTGAGAGGGTGCTGCCTTCATCCACCTTTCCCAAGGCAAGATCAGCTCAGTATAAAGCAGTTCTTGAAATATGCTGTCTGTGCTTCATACTGCATGAGAGCTGGCATACCAGAAACTGAGATGTTTCTTCCAGTTTTGACTATATTGCCTTGGGCTGCTGCAGTTTTGTCACTGCTTTTGCTCACCAATGCTCTGGTCATTTCTTAAGAACATGCTGTGAGGGTGGGATTGCATGCCACTGCCCCAAGGCAGCCTGCTCTGTCCCCCATACTTTGTCCCATCAATTCGGGGCCCGTGGGGACACAGAGCTCCAGGCAGCCTGGGAAAAGAAGGGAGCAGGGCTGGTGGGTGGCCGAGAGTGGTCTGAGATGAGAACAGAGTTTTTGCCTGCCCCATGGGCCTGGAGGCAGCCAATTCAAGCTCAGACTGCTTGTGTTCCTATTGCCTCCTCCAGGTACTCCTCCTCGATGAAGAGTCTCAGCAACAAGTTTGTGCACTTGACCAACTACAGTGTGAACAAGAAGAACACAGAGTACAAATCCAACTCAGATGAAACTGCTTGTCAGGGACACAAATGGTAGGTGCTGCTTTTAGGGCACAGGGCAGCTCTTTCTATTCCCTGTTAAGTCAGCCTTTTTTCAACACTTGAAGGTGTTTCCTGTATCATCTGCTCCTGCTTAGGGAAAGTGGAGGAGCAGAGTGTTTTTAGCATGGGCTAGTATTGATGGAATCTGGATGGTCTCCCTGCCTTGTGACTCATCCTGTCCGCTGCTGCTTGGGCTGTGGCTGCTGTTCTTCCTGCCTGTGTCTGTGCCGTTCCCTGCTTCCAACACTGCTCTTGTCTGTGCTCATTCATCCCCTTGCCCTGTTGTGGGGGCGATGGGATGTGGTTAAAGTAGAATCTGATTTTTTGCTGTTGGAACTTGAATGGGTAATTGTGATGCTTAAAGTGGCTAGATGGGAGCTTCTGACCGTCTCACTCTTGACTTCCGTGTGGAGGCAGAGAAGGGGACAGTCCTGGTGCAAAACTGGTAATTTATGTGCTACTCAGTGTGAATGGGAGCAGCGGTGCCACTTCTAGGCATTTGGGAGGAGGGCTGCAGTCTTGCATGAGTTCCTGTTCCCTGCTGTCCCATGGGTGGACTGATCCAAGGCCCCAGACACTTGTCTCTGATTCCACAGTGGTGTTTGAACTCTTTTAAAAATAGTGCAGGATAGAGTTCTCAATTCATGGGCCTGGGCAGGGCTACTTCACTTTAAAGGGAGCTGCAGAAGGTGGTTTGCTGTGATAGGACTGCTTTCTCAGGTGTGGACCTGCTGTGCGGTGGTCTCTTCCTCCACTGGGACTTTGAGAAGGATCTGCTGTCCCCCAGCAGTTGAAATCCCATGGGGGTGAGATTGTGTGGGTTTTCAGTACCACCATGCAAGTCAAAGCTGGCTGCTCCCACATTAAAGATGAGAGTGGCTGTAATCCACTCCATCTCGTATGCAGAAAGCGTGACCTTTGAATCCCCATGGTCTCACTTGAGCAACATCTGAGCATCCTTGGCTCAGTGTCAGAATAGCTTGCAGCGCTTGGTGTGGTGTGGGAAACTCCTGTAAAAGCTGAGACGCTCCCCCCCTACCATCTTGTTCTCCACGTTTTTCAACAATTTTTCTCCACCCCCAAAACCTCAGTGAAATGGCTCTAACTAAAAGATTTACGGGAGTCTTGCTGGATTCATGCTGAGCTGCTTTGCAGTGCTGCGGGGGAAGGCCTGCAGGAAGGGGAGGTTTGCTGAGGACACGGAGGGGGAGGGAAGAGAAGATCTGGGCCTGACATACCTTGCTCGTGCTAATTTGGGACCTATTACTCCAGTGCTGGGACAAGTTACAACAGATTTATGTTCCTAGTAGCTTGGGCCTACAAGACCAGCGGCTGGGGAGGGCAGGAACCAGGAGCTGAGGGGTTTGAGGATGGCAGAAGGATGGCCATGCCAGGGAAGAGCTTTGTCAAGGCTCCCCTCTACTGCTTTCACTCCCCTAGCAGGGAGCTACAGAGCTACTTCCTTTGCTTTCTCTCTCCCAGGGCACTCAAAGCTCTCTGGAGTTACCTGACCCAGAAGGGAGTTAATAGCGAGGCCATCTGGGAGAAGATTAAGGACATCGTTATCAAAACCATAATTGCGTGAGTCCTGGCACCCCTTGCTCTGTGCCTGGCTGTGGGGTGCACCCTGGCCCCTCTGGCTCTCCAGTCCCCTCTCAGCCCAGTCCTTTTCTTCTTAATCTAAATGCTACCACTGCTGCTGGTTTCAGTATTTCTCTCTGGATCCTTCCTTTCATCCTGTTACTTAATGCTCATGCTGCAGGAGCTGCAATGGGTAAATAGACCTTACGTTTCCTGGGTCTGTCTGCAGTGCAGGGGGGGAGGCCAGGATGGTGCGGTGTACCCAGCACTCTGCCCAGCTTGCCACCTGCTCCGCTGCTTGGCCTGTGAAAAGAAGGTCCCCTGGTGCAGGATGGATCTTGTGTTCAGAGGTGGATCCTGCCTGACAGAGCAGGTATGCTCAGGATGCAATGCTGGATCCATACACACTGCAGCAGCAGCTCACAGGCCTGTGTCAGTCTCTCAGCCCACCCGCTCCTGCAGCATGTGGCTGCATAGGCTCTCAGGACCAGCAGCGTGTGCTGTGAACAGCCAGAGCTCTGCTGTCTGTTGGAAACAAGTGTTTTTTCCTTGGCTTGCAGATCTGAGCCCTACGTGAACAGCCTGGTGAAGATGTACGTGCGGCGGCCGTATTGTTGCCATGAGCTGTTTGGGTTTGATATCATGCTGGATGAAAACCTCAAGCCCTGGATCTTAGAGGTCAACATTTCCCCAAGGTAAAGTGGATTCTGAGCCACAGCAGAGTGCATAATGGCCTTTCTTTTATCACAAAGTGAATTTGGCCTGTCATGTCCCCTGAACCCTGTGCTGAAAGACTGTGGGCTTTGAAGCCTCTCTCTCCAGATTGCAGGAATCATAGTCCTCCCTGTCTGCGAAAGCAACATCCATCCGCAGCTCGGAAAGCTTTGCTGGGCATGCTCCAGCTAGAGCCAGGGAAGAATATGTTAAAAAAGGAAGGCCAAGGGGGATGTGTCATGTAGGGAACGGGTGATGGCAGAGATTTCTTCTTTGCGTGGGCAGAAGCGATCAGCAGCTCCACCACCTCGTGCACTGTTCCTTGCTTGCTGACGGCACCCGGCCGTGCGGTGTCGGCTGCACAGGCAGGGCCAGGAGCTGCAGTATGCCTGAGCACAGCCTCTCCTGCCTGCGAGAGTGGATAGACATGAGCTGGACACAGAGCTGTGGTCCCACACGGGGCTCTGGGGATGGATTTGCCGGTTTCCAGCAAATCTGGGAAGAGATGGAGAAATGAGCCATTTCTGATGGTTCAGGGAACAGCCCCCATTCAAGGAGCTGTTGTCAGGATTTTTCGCTCAGTATCTCATGACTGTAACGAGGCAAGGAACAGACTGGGTTTTGTATCCTGGTTGGTATTAACCCAGGAAGTCATCCTGGGGCCATGGGGCTCAGCACCTCCATTCTAGTACTCAGACTGCTGTGATGCTTCCTCCCCGCAGCCTCCACTCCAACTCCCCACTGGACGTAAGCATCAAGGGCCAGATGATCCGGGACCTCCTCAACCTTGCTGGCTTCATTCTACCCAGCACGGACAGCGTTGCCTCAAGGCCACAGACAAGAAGTGGCTCTACCTGCAGGTCAGCCCCCTTCTCTGTCAGAGAGGCAGGCTTTTCTCTTAGGGGATTTCATCTGGGGGCTGCTTGCAGCACAAGTACTGGTTTCTATGCTGTTGAGAGCCTGTGCTTGCTGGTCCTTCAGCTATGCGTCTGAGGGACTTGCATCATTGCCTGAGTATCTAATTCCTACAGTCTCTTCAAGGCAGAAGGATTTATGCCCTCTCTGCAGGTCCATAGTTGGAAGTGAGGCCAGCGTAATTTGTGCTTGCTCTGCAGTTAGTCGGTTGTGCTCTCTCCTCCTTCCTCCTGCCAGAACTAACACGATGCTGAGCTGCACTGCCTCTCCATTTACTTGGAGGTCTGGCTGGCTGTGTTGGGGCTGGATCCACTTACCCTCTACCCCAGGGCTGACGTGCTGCTGCCTTGAGCAAGAGGAGCACCTGTTATTTTGCAAAGGCCGGCATGATCTCTTCCTTAGGCAGGACCACAGGTGTCATGGGCTGTAGACCTATGGGTAGGGGTGTGCACAGTCTTACCTTGCAGCTAAGATGACTGTTTCTTGCATAAGGCTAATTCCTGAACGTGTGCCTACCCAGGCCACCCCTTCTTCTGTGTTTCACCGCAGCTTAGGTTTATACTGGTTTCAGACCTGATGGGGGGGGCAAACCAGTCCTGTTCCCTGCAGCATAGTGGCTGCTGGCCCTATGTCACTGAAGGAGCAGATTGCTGGGATGAGCACCAGCACGCGCTGAAGTATGGGCATGCCGAGAGATGGGACTCTTGCCCTCCACCTGCCCTGTGCCTTCAGCAAAGGGAGAAGCTTGGAGTGCGGGCCTGTTCCAGCCGGGGAGCTCTCGCCAGCTCATCTGCGGTGCTTTGATCACACGCTTGTTTGCGGCTTGCGACGGAGGTGCTGAAGGACAGGTGTCCTCAGAGGGACCTGCAGGGGATTAAGCGGATCCTTAACATGATTCAGATGATGCATTACCAGAGCTTCTGCATCCAGGGGCAAGCCTGCTTAACCATATCACCTGCCCTGGGAAGGGTATGAATTTTTTTTTTTTTAATATATGAGCATAATTCCTGTAGATCTGTATGTTCCCCAAGCGCCATGCAGCACAGCCTCGAGGCTCTGCTCTCCCTGTTTGGGCCCTCACACAACTAATTATTTTTGTAGCAGCAGACCAAATGAGCTGTGTTGATATAAGTGTTAAAAGATGTTGGACAAGTATCTCCCAGACTCTGGCATCGCCGAATGGTTCAGCTAGGTGCTTAGAATAGTTTAGATGGTTGCTGGTCAGATCATAGAAAAGACCAGGATTTCACATGACATGTAGAGCTGGAGCTGAATTCGAGTCTTGAGAGTGCTTGGATATTGCAGGAGGAAGTTTTTGATCTAAGAGTTCTCTCCATCCTTGCACAGTATCAGTACTGAGTACTCATACCCCCAGCCCTGTTGTTACAGTTAGGAAACTGTGTTCCAAGCAGGATGTAAACATGAGATCCTGCCAGGTTTCAAGTGCTGTGAATCGGGTCATGATATGCCCTTGGCCTGCTTGCATCCTCTGTGGGTGTGAGGTGACAGTTCACCTTTTGGATGAAGGAAGGCTGAAATGCCTTAGCAAGGAGCTGGCAGGGCCCTCCCTGTTCCCCTGCCCACATCCTTCCTGGGTCCTGTGCTGATGCAGAAGGCTGTGGGTGCATGACTGATCTCAGAACAAGTGAAATCCTTGGAGAAAGTGTTCTCTCCTCCACAGCATCTTGCTGAGGGTCTCACAGAAGTTACTGGGAGCAACTCTGCCATCACAGGACTTTGTCTTCTCTGCTTAAATGCTCTACTGCCTCTTCTTGTGTCCTCAGTGCTTTGAAGGAGAAGCCCAAGCCAGCATCTGAGCATTTCATAGCAGAAAAGATGAAGAAGGCCTATTACTTGACGCAGAAGATACCTGACCAGGTATGACACAATCTCCTCTGGTACTTGTGCCATCCTGCCAAGCCACTGTCCCAACCAGCCCCACATGTTTATCCCTTGTTCCTCTCCAGATTGTGCCCCTCTG
Source organism: Cariama cristata (assembly GCF_000690535.1). Classification (NCBI taxonomy): domain Eukaryota; kingdom Metazoa; phylum Chordata; class Aves; order Cariamiformes; family Cariamidae; genus Cariama; species Cariama cristata. The sequence goes on from NW_009595890.1 coordinate 10,623, forward strand.
TGGGGACAGTCAGATGATGGGGAGCACTTGGGCTTCAGTGGGTTACAAGACAGCTGGTCAGAAATAAATTGGTTTTGCTTAAGCCACTGTTGCACTGTCTCATCTTTACATTAAAATAGGCATGGTCTGAGTGGCACGTTACCCACCAGTGCCCAAACAGGGTCTGAGCATTGCCTGTTTCTCATCGTGTCTTTGTGCAGCTCTCGTAGCCTTTGCTGGCTGACCCCGTGCAGGTTAGCAGGGACGCTTGCCTTGTGTGCCACCTGGCAGTGTCTGTAAGGGAGGTTGGGCTGCAGAATTGGGGATCTCCTCAGCTCTGTGCAGTGTTGATGTCACCACTGAGTCTAGATTTCTTCATTTTCCGTATGGTCTGTGTTCCAGAGATCTTAGACACATGGAGACCTCTGCCTGAGGTTTGAGTAGCGGAGAGGTGGGAAGCGGGACTGACAAAAAATAGTTCAGTTCTCCCTGAACCTGAGTTGCTCTTGTCTGCAGGATTTTTATTCTTCTGTCTTGGACATCCTGACCCCAGATGATGTTCGCATCCTGGTGGAGACAGAGGATGAGTATTCCCGGCGCGGGCAGTTTGAGCGGGTGTTCCCCACCCACATCTCCATGCGATACCTGCGCTTCTTCGAGCAGCCTCGTTACTTCAACATCCTGGTGACCCAGTGGGAGCTCAAATACTGCTTGAATAAACGCAAAGGTAACTGCCATCTGAGAGCCTGGCACAGTCCCCTGAGTCAGGCAGGCTGCCTGCCGGCGGTTGTGGGAGACTTCTGAGCTATGCATGTTGAGGGGGGGCTGCCTGCCTGCCCACTAGTCATAGGAAATGTTATTACCCTCCCAGACTGCTTCAAATAGCATGAAAAGCTTATTCTGAGTTGATCAGAGGTGCTGACTGCTCTGGTAAATACAGCATCAACACTTCTAGATGCCCTGGGGCTGAAGCAGGCTGGGATTCTGCTTTCAACCTGTAGGTCTGATCTCTTATTGCATTCCTCTGCCCTCTTTTGAGGGAGAAACAGCCGGAGTCACTGGGCTTTGCTCCTTACCGGGGATCTGAGAAGTGAAGGAAAAATTGGGCCTATTCCCTGGTCTTCTGCTCCTTTCTAATTGATGAAAAACTGTCAATGTGCACACAGAGAAATTTTTCCTAAACACTAGAAATCTAGCTATCATTTCCACCTTTCCAGGACACAACTCTGTATTTTAATAAAAACCATCCTTTAATGAGGCATAGCTGAGCTGGACTAATTCCTTCTCACCTAGGGCTGCCTCTATCAGGGCAGCAGTAGACCCTATTTAGGAGAGAGAACTAGTGAGGTCTAGTGTGAGGGGTTAGAGAACATAAAAACAAAGAGGCTGTGGCTCAGGGCTCTTCATCCAGCATCTGATTTAGCTGGAGAGGCTTCTGCAGGAGCCAGCCCTCTGCTGAGGCGACCGTATGTGTGCTCCTAGCCTGGCTGTCATGCAGCAAAAAGCTTTTGTCACTTTTCACTGGTGTCAAAGCAAACATCAAAGGGATTGGTAACAGACTTTCACAGAGAGACAGTAACCTCATAGCCCTTTCCAGCTGCGCTGTCAGGATGTGTCATCCTTTGCATCACTAATACCTTTGCTGGATGCTCTCCTGTCAGCTGGAAGAAATATCCTGTCATCGTCCGCACTGAAGTGCTGCCCTGAACTTTGCTCAGGCCAGGGTCCTGGTTCAGCACTCCAGCTTCCCTGAAGCAGCCCAGCGAGCAAATTTGCTCTACCCCCTTGTTGCTCTTCACCTCTGAGCAAAACTTAACCTCCCCCAGGCCCCTTCCCATTGACATATGTTCCATGCAGCCCGCCTCTCTCCCCGACCAGCAAGGTGCAAAGCCCAGGCTGGTGCACAAAACTGGGGCAGGGCTGCCGAGCTGCCCTGCTCCCCTCAGCCCCCAACACGTAGGGTACTTTTCCAAGGTCCTGGGGCTTGCTAAAAGGTCACTGAGGAGCAGAGTTTGAACAGCAAAGATTCCTCCTATAGTCAGGGCTGGTGTCGTATGGCAAACCACAGTAACCCCAGCTGGACAGCATCAAGTTCCTGGCCATTGCTCTGCTGGTTCTTAAATCTCAAGGCACCTTAGCTTGTGCTATGGCTCTAAGGCTCTTAAAAAAGAAGACAGGAAGGGAGTAGTCCTGGATTTCTCAATATTTCTGGGTTAGCAGAAAGCAGGGAGCTTGACTGTAGCAGGGACAGCTAGCAGGAGGCCTTGGAGAAAGTGGAGCCTGTTCAGTGCAGTTGGACACATGGCTCTGCTTCGAGGTGACCTCCCTGTGCTCTGGAGCAGCACATCTTGTGTGCAGCTGGAGGAATGATCCCTTCCAGTCACACCACCAGTGAGCTTGGTCCATGCCAGCCTCACCCTCTGTCAGGGATGGAAACCAGGTGTCAGCCCATGTCGAGCTCTGAACATAGTGCAGGGAGGAGATGATGCGCTGGGATGCTGCAGCTGATCGGTGCTGTGCAAGGAGGAGGTTGCCCAAGCTGCCCTCCTCTGGGAAGGGGGCCGGTGACAGCAAAGCTGCTCTACATTTTCACTGTAGGAACTTTCACCGGTGCAGCCCAAATCAGGTGCTGCCGTTGGCAGGCACCGGCCTCAGGGGGACAGCCAGTCTGGTCTAATTCGGCAAATCCTGTGTTGCCCCAGTTTCCCTGCTTAACTGAGCCTGCTGCACAGTGAGTCTGGCTCCCTGGGAGAAAGGCAGGCACTGCAGCAGCCCACGTGCTGGTGCTCACTGGTGTTTGCTCGTACAAAGGGTGAATGCCCTTGGTTTACCCCACATTTGCTGGGGCTCAGGCACGTGTTCAAGTAGTTATTGCTTAGCATGTACTGCATGGTCAGTTCACTCCGTGCAGCATATTTGCATGCCCCAAGCTGGGAAGGCTTAACTTTCTGCAAACTTGGTCATTCATTCTTGCCTCTTGTCTTTTCTCTAACTTTCCAGGTCTGGAGCTACTGAAGAACTGGTGTGTCAAAGGGTACCACACTGGGGCAGGGACAGATTTGGCCCAGACGGTGCGTATGGCTGTGGGTAAGCTGGGGAGAGGTGGTTGGTCGCCTGGGCAGAGTTAGGCACAGAACCTGCTTGTTCTGCTTCCTGCCCTACCTATTTGCCCTCTTCTTCCCCATCTGCCAAGGCCTGCAGGAGTCTGGAAAAACCCACGCTTCTCTGTCTCCCACCAACACGAAGTTCACCCAGTATATCAGATCTGCAAGTATTTTGCATCTGAATATCCTTGGGTGCACTGGGCACAGCGCTACATTTGGCACCTGGTCTGCCCTTTATTCCCCTCTGTGAGGGAGCCATCTCCGTCTGTCACTCCTGTGCTTTACAGCAGGCTGATCCACTGAAAGACACCCACTCTTTTGACCTCGAGATGCTCTGCTCCCACTTACAGCAGAGGGATTCATTAAGCAGAGAGCAAAGACTGCTCTGTTTGCTATTCTGGGAACAGTCTGGTGGCAGTGACAATTCACAGCAGTGCGAGGCAGTTCAAGCTGAAGCACACTAGGGCAGCCTACGACTGAGCTTGAGGGATTTTTGCCATGACTTAAATAGCCATTTGGTTGTCTTTCTCTCCTCCTGCAGTGGTCGTTGCCAAAGTCTTTCTTCCTCCAGAAGAACAGCATTCAATCAAACGGCTTCAGCAAACTGGAACTGGGCAGACTGGGGTGAGTTTGCACGGACCGTGATGTGCATGATCTTCACAACATGGCTTTAGGACTGGTGTCCTGAGAGGGGACTGGCAGCAGGGAAAGCAACTTTGTTTAAGGGGAGAGGAACAGGTTGGCTTGCAGGCTCCGAAGCCAGCCTCCGCTCTCTGGAGAGCCAACTGGTGGGGCTGGTGTGATGTCTATGCGACTGGGCATGTCTCCTTGGCACTGTATGCCCAGCTCAGGTGGGAGTGAGGACCAGAACAGCTGGACTGGGTGATGTTTGGGGTTGTCATGGTCAGGACATGCTGACAAGATGTTGCCCACAGGGACCCGCACAACTTCTGTGTGCTCTGATGTGGCCAGCAGCGAGCAGAGGCTCTCAGCTGCAGCATGGGGCTGGAGAAGCAGTGATGCCTCCGCATCTGCTGCACTATGCCAGCTTCCCTGAGCAAAGCTGAGCTACAAAATGGGTGCTGCTGGCCCCAAAAGCTTCCTGCAGAGAGGTGGAGGACTGGGGTTTGTCTGGGTGAGCCAAAGTGGAGGGCAGGCACACCCCTGGCCTCTGGTGTTATTGGAAAGGGCATCCTTGCTCCTGTGCCTAGGCCAGGATGGAGTTGGATTTACGTGCAGGCAGGGAGATCAAGCTGTGACCTTGAAGTCCCATCAATGTTTTGGATGTCTGTTGTGGGGAGTGGTACTGCCTGGGATGGGAGATGGAGTAGGTGAGCCTGGCGACCCAGTCTCTGAGTCTGTGTATAATGATACTGCAGATGAATGTTGCACCATGGCCCTTTTGATCCTTTCTCACTGTCCCTAAGCAGCATGGGGTCTCCTTTCTCCTGCAGCACGCTCCTCCCTTCCACTGGTGAGGACCTCACAAGATGCCTGGAGCCCAGCCCTGCTCAGAGCTTACCTCTCAACAAGTGCACTGGTGGAGCTGACCAGAAACCTGCTGGCTGTCTCTCGGACACCGCCCTGGTGATGTGACCAGGCAGCCACCGTCCCTCCCTGGGGACACCTCAACCTACCTCAAAGGAAGAGACAGGAGCTGGCTCCGGAGAGCAAGGAATGTGGGAGCCCCCTGTGCTGCACACTTGCTTGTGGGGCTGTTTTTAGAGAGGGATGTTTTACTGGGCAAAGAGAAGAACTGCGTGACTTCCATTTTTAAAACAAATGGCAAAGCCTGGGGAAGTGGGGTTTGTCTGGCCTTTGTCCTAGGCTACTCTTAAAGCCTGACGTGGTTTCTTTGCTGTGTGGGAGCTGGCTGAGCTTGGAGTCAACTTGGCCTTCCCATCCCCGACCAGCATAGGCTGAGCCCTTGCTCACCCGTGTCTCTGTGCCCTTATCCTGAGCTGCTGGAAGCCAAGTCTACTCCTGCCCCCCTGCAGCCTGGCCCCTGGAGAAAAGTCCCCACCACCACCCTGCTCCTCTGGAAGGAGCAGGGCTTGGGACTTTCAACTGATCTGCTTCATCCTTTCTGAACGCCTGTGCTGACATCCTGCCCTCCCCCAGCCTCGGAGCCTGGGGGAGAACCTCAGGCTTGCACATCGCTGCTTGAGAGAGACCACGGGTACCACGGTCCAGTTTGCTGTGGGGACAGTAGGACTGTCGGGGAGGGACCATCCTCTTGAGCCTGTCGCCTGTCCTGGGTGACCTGCAGCATATGTGTAGTGACTGCAGGCTGGTGCTCTTCTCCTGGGATCTGCTCTCTATTTTCCCTTCATTTCTCAAGGATTTCTATTAAAGTTGGACACTCAGCTGCTCTCCTGGCCTCTGTCTGCCTCCGTTTCCCTGACCCATTTGCATCTGCAGGGCAGCTCGACTCTCCCCGTGCTTCGCCAGGCTCTGGTACAGGAAGGGTTCATGCCACCACCCCACCGTTCCCTTTCTGGAGCTGGGTGTTGTTCTTATTGCCCCAGGGCAGGTAAGCGTGCCCCCCTGCATGGGGGAGCCACTCCCAGCATAGCTGTTGGGGTCTGCCTTATGGCCTGGGACCTCTCCTGGAGATCATTAACCAAGGGGAACTGAGCAGCCCAGCCTTGTGGCAGGGGAAGGAAGGGTTGGGTCCCCTGAGCTGTCCCTTGCTGGTTTTGGGTTATGTTCCCACAGCCTTGCAGGGGGATGCTAGGCACTTGGGTGGGTTGCTTGGGGTCAGGGGGGATGCTGAGCCCCACGTGTGGGCCCTAGAGCTTGCAGAAAGGCCTTCTCTCCCCTTTCCTTGCTGCCCAGAGCTGTGCCCTGTTTCTCTGGTCTCCTTGGTGACAATCTCATCGCTCCTCGGCTTCTCTCCAGCACCTGAAAATAGCCTCCGAAAGTGGAGATGCCTGCTCCCTTCCCTGCTGCCAGCACCCGGCGGTGACCAGGCCAGAGCTAGGCTTTTCGGCTCAGCTCAGGTGTAAGGGCCCAGCCCCATCCCCTCCCCTGCACCGCTGTGGGACAGGGCTCACCCAGGACCAGGGCCACTCCTGTGTCCTCGTGTCACCCCAGTCCTGCTGGCCTGGCCCCAGCACTGAGCTGCCTGCCTTGTCCGTCCTCTTCCTCCCTGCCTTGGAGTAGCACCAGGGCACAGGGGCTTTGCTCCTTTGCGCCCTGCTACAGCCAAGGGTCCAGCTGTCCCTTGGGAGTCAGCTGGAGCCACCCTGTCCCCTTGGCCTGGCAGCCACCAACCTGCTCGCCCACGGCTGCTCCAGGG
>NW_009595890.1:17123-17377 GCF_000690535.1 Cariama cristata
GCGTGACCCTGGGCAGGGCGGGGGCAGTGTCAGGGGCAAGGGGTCCCCAGCTGCTCTGGCTGCTGCTCAGCACATGGCTGGATCCAACCCTCCTGCAGCATCCCTGGGGGAGTGGGGGGCTGCGGTGCCCCCCACCAACTCCTGCTGCAGGACGAGGTGGGGGCAGCACCTGGGCACGCAGGGCCACATCCTGCCAGGTGCTGAGCACCTCTCCTGGAGGATGGGGGTCAATGGAGCAGGGGGACAGGTTTTCT
>NW_009595891.1:0-5472 GCF_000690535.1 Cariama cristata
AAGCAGGCCGAAGGGCCGTGATGAGGTATCACAGGGAGGTTGCCCTCGCTGGCGCCACTAGCCCTGCTCCCGGGTTCAGCCTCAGAGTACATGGTTGACAGGTTCCTGATCTTCTCTGTCCCCATATTTGTTTGGTCCATAGTTCCCAAGGAAGCCCACTGGGTCCTGGCTGCACCAGGCCTGGGTGCACAGTTCTTCATACAGTACATACGTTAGAGACCCTGGAAGACCCTGCACCACTGTCTCTTCCTCCTGGCCCAGTGCCACCTTCACTTCTTCTCTAGCTGCTCCAGCAGCGGGTTGGCTTCACTCTCGGGTGTCTTGATGCTGTCTGTCCGCACGATGCAGGTGGGACGGTGCCGGTTTCGCATCAGGATCAGCTGCTGCCTCTCCTGTTTCAGCTCTTCTATTTGGGCCTTCAGCTCAGCATTCATGAGCTCTAGACGCTCAGACTCCTAGCAGGACAGAGACACAACCACATCCGACTTTACTCCAACAGGACAAGATACAAGGAGAAACAATTTGGCCAACAAGCCACCTTCGCTCAGTGCTGCCCCTGAGCCCCTGCAGCCCAGGAGCAGCCTGCAGACCTGCCAAGGCACCAGGTCCCTCCAAGCAGTTCGTGCCCATCCCTGCTGCCCTTGCGTTACCTAGTGCCGCGGCAAGGAAACACACAGCCACCTCCTAGGACAGATCTCTGCTGCACCACAGCAAAAGCCCTGCCCGGCTGCTTGCCATGGTCTGGAAGGGTGTTTGGAAACAAACTCGCATTTAAGTTTTCACCCCCCATCTGCAAAGATCTGCCCTTGTGAAATGGTTTCTTGTCCCCCACTGTGTCATTTGCCCAGGTCCCACCACCCCTTGCAGAAAAGCAGCAAGGTGCTGTGAGAGTTTTTCTGTCTTGGGGTCATGGGTGAGAGGGCATCTGGCCGCTGAGAGGGGAAATCTTCAGGAATTTGGGCAAAGTGCCAGCATGCTGTCAGCCCCTGTCCTGTGCCACACTCCCACAGCTGCTCCTGCTCCAGCGCTGAGGCAGGGACACTATCAGCCCTCTCTCCCCCAAGGCCAGAGCCCATCTCCAGCCCTCTCCAGCCCTGGTACCACAGGCACAGGGATGCCAGTGAGCTTTGCCTGGGCACACGCATGGCCACCACCTTTACAGCCTCATGGAAAGCGAGCAACAGGCCTATATTTTCCCAGCTAGGGGCACAGGAGCAAGGGGAGGCAGAGCGGCAGTTCAGGAGGGAGCGTTGCCCACAGCTGCGGCGCCTTTCTAGGGAGCTGCCCCTGCCAAGGTCCCCCCTGCGCCCTGGGACAGGTCAGGGCACCCACCCGCTGCAGGAACTCCGTCCTCTCCTTCTTCTTGTTACGGCATCGTGCTGCTGCTACTTTGTTTTTCTCCCGGCGCCTTTTCCTCCTCTCCTCTTCCTCGTCCAGCTGCAACGATACAGAGAAGCCCAGGTCAGGCCCAGCCGGTGTGGGGCAGGGCAGGAGGTAAGAGTGAGCACCTGGCAGCCCCACCGGTGGCAGGGCAAGGAGAGCAGTGGCAGCCGCCCGTGCCAGTGGCCACCAGCGACGTGGTCTAATCCTCACCAGGAACCAGGTGTGCTGCTGCCATGGCCTCTAACTCCACTCTGCGGGGACACGGGGAGGGAAACCAGCGTGGTACCCACAGCTGGGGACACGGCTGGCAGGGGACACACAACTCTTTGCAGGGCTGCTCCCTCCCTGACAGAGGGCAGAGACCAGGGGAAAAGAGCCCCATCCCACAAAGACAGGCACAGTTTGTCACACAGACATCTACAGGCACAGCCCTGTGAGCACATCATTCAAAGCATCACACATGCAGCCAAGGGCGAGAGGCAGAGAAACCTGCAAGATGTCCCAGCTGGGCCTGGCTGTTCCCCTCCTTCCCGTACATGGGACTTTCTGCTGCAGCTTCAGCCCTGGCTGAGTCACAGGGCCACTGCAACAAGGTGGGGACAGGTCCCACATCCCCTGTGAAGAAGCAGGACACAGCAGTGCCTGCGCTGTTCACCGTGACTCACCTGCTCTGTGCTGACTGACTCAAACCACACAGGCCAGGCTAGTAAGCCCTATGGGTTGGAAATTCATAGTCAAAGTATTTAGGGATATTTACTACAAAGACTGTGCAAATGGCCTATGACATGCTTACATCTGAAAGCTCGAACCAGTTCCTTCAAGAAAAATCTGAGTGCTGGAAAGCCCTGCAAAGTCAGCATCCAGGTTACACTTTGTAGCAGTGCTAGAAAAGGTCCCCGGTGCCTTCATCCACATTTGGTCTGGGACTCTGAAATTTGAGATGTCAGACTGAACTGCCTGGTTCCTATCAACAGATACCTGACAGCACACATCTTTTCAAATGCAGTGGCAGCAACATTTGCTTTATGAGCACTTCCACAGCCTACTTGCACCTTCTCCAAGGGCAGCTCCAGCCTGAGAAGGCAGTTGCATCCTTCCCTTTGTACCTCCCAACATCAGTGTGGTTGAGGGATACATCCCTCAGTCGAGCCTCTCGCAGCACACACCATCTGAACAGCCTTGTTGCTCTAGCACCTGGGCTTAGTTACCTCAAAAGGCAAGTCAGAGATTCTCAATGCCAAGGCCACAAAGTGGTGGTGGGAGTCGCGGGGGGCCACCAGATTGCCCCACACGTAGGTACACCAGTACCAAAACCACTTTTGCATCTTCTCTACCTTACTTCCCAAGCATTACACCAAAGCTGCTATTTCAGCTGGGGCTAAAATATTAAGCAAAGCCAGTACAAGCTATGCACAGACTTCCATAATGCTCGGCTGCCACCATTCCTTTGCCAAGGCAGTGCCATGGGGCATCATGCACCACACTTGGGAGAACCAGGATGGGAACTGTACTGATGCCCCCAAGTCCAGTTAGAAATGGCCACCTCTCACTACACCCAAATAACTCAGACGTGGCAGGCACTAGCAGAAGTGACCAGGAAGGCTCTAACTCCACACTCTGCTGCCTTTTCCTCCTGGCAGGACCAGAATAGCCCACAGCAAAGGCACAAACAGCTCTTACAAATATTTCCATGCAGAGTTTAAGGGAAGGCAGACATCAGGGTAACCACCATTCCCTTCCACACATTTACCAACCACTCATCTACCCCTTAGATAGCTTCTTGGTCTTTTAGTTCAAGCATTATTAGGAGGGTGTAGAGAGGGAACATGTACTCACAACTCCACAGCTCAAGAAACACACACCAAACTTTCCTGCAAAGTACATCTTGGGTTGTAACAGGAACTGGAAGAGCAAACAGCAAGTGCACAAGCCTCACAGTACCCCTGGGAATCGCCTGACACATTTCCATGCTCCATTCAGTGAGAATCAAAGAAAAGTGACCCATCCCTGTCCCCTTCAGCTTCCCCTCCACCCCACAGAGGGCCCAGCAAAGGGCCATGTCCTTTAGATGGGGTTCAGATGCTCAGGGAGGGTGGCTCAGCACAGATAGCAGCAGACTGAACTCTTGGCTCTGCTTTTTGACCACAGCTCTTGTAACTTCAAGAAAGCAGGTTTCCCCCTCTCCATTTCTGCTTGATTTCAGTTCAAAAAGGCAACATGGCCCTGGTGCTGGGGCTTAGGGCTCTACTCAGAGGCACAAGGCACAGTGATGGTGTATCACCCCACAGCATGTTTCAGTAGCCGATCTCCAGGGGAGCCCTGTGGGTAGAAGGTCTCGGATTGCCTCTTGGATGGCTTTAGTCAGCAGCATCAGGGACCAAGATAATCATCAGCCTGAGGGGCAGGGCTCTGTCCCAGAGGGAGCATCCCAGGCGGGTTTCGATGGCAGAGGAGCCCGGCAGCACCTGTCTCCAGCTGCCCCAAGAGGAGGGCAGCCTGCCTGGAGGTCTGTCCACCATCCTGCGAGGAAGCCAGCACCCACTGGGTGGGGTTTGTGCGCACTCCCAGGGACGAACACCCCAGTGCCAGGAGATGCTGGTCCCCCCAGCACAGCAGAGAAAGCTGCCTGCCCTCCCAGGCACTATGCAGAGCACGGCACACTGGTACTCTGCATCCCCAGGCTCCGGCTCCCTGCAAGAGGAAAGCAGCTGCAGGCTGCATGGCAAAATTACGCGTGGGCAGCTTCTTGGCTGCTCATGGCATAAGCAGCTACTGCTTCAGCTCCCCCAGGCTTTTGCTGCAAAGCCTGTGCCAGGGGCAGCTCCATTTGCTGTCCTTAACTCCTCGCCTTCCCTGGCCATGCAGGGGAGGAACGGGCTGCAGGGAAGGCAGCTGTGCGGGGGCTGCCAGTGGATTCCCCTTTATCTTTCCTCCACATGGTGTCTTAACAACTGGCTCAGAGGACACTCAGCACTTCCAGTACCGGCTGCGGGGCAGCACTGCCCTGTTCCCATTATGCAGAGGCCAGTGAAACCACATCCCCATGCCCACCAAGCCAAAGCAGCTGTTGCAGGGCCAGCTCAGAGGTGCCTGAGATGCCCCAGGAAAGGAGCTGCGCCCAGGAAGACAGCACAGCCACAGATTCCCTCTTTCTTCCCCAACCCATGAAGCAAAGTGGGCATTGCACCCCATTTGCTGCACGATACCCAGGCCGAGAGCTTGGGAGAGCATTTAGCTTCAGCTGCCAAGTCATGACTGCTTTGTCCATGGAGGGACCAAAGCCATTAGTATACCCTAGGCCCTTCCAACGGCCTCCTGCAGCATCCTAGCCTCAGCTCCTCCCATTGCAGAGCTGCCCAGTCTTTCCCCAGGTGATTTCCATGGGATGCTGCGCAAGCTGACTGGACATCCCCTTGGGCACAGAGCTCCTGTGCAAGGCGATCAGATGGACTCCATCGTACCAGTTCTCCGCACAGGAGTCCAACGCAATGGGCTGGGGGGAAGGAACAGGCACCCTCCCCACAGGCGGGCCTGGGTGCTGCTGAGCTTTTGCCGTAACAGTGGGGCCAAATCAAGTGTCAGCACCATTTAGAGTGGGCTGCTCCCTGGAACTGACGTTTTACCCCCTTCAGCTCACAGTTCATCACGGGCAGCTTTTCACATCATCAAGCACCTCCTTGCTGACATCTCCAGAGAATGCACACCACCTCATCCTCACACAGCATCATCTGAGGTATCCTCATGCAGGAACAAATGCATTGTTCAGAAGGGGTGTTCATTGGACCTTCAGACAGCAACCACCACCCTCACCAGCATGGGGCCTCCGAATTGACGGGTTCCCAGCTCCGTCTGCAGGCAGTGGGTGGTGCAAACACTCACCACCAGTACAGCAAGGGTCAAGGAATCAAAGATGGGACAACCAACACAAGACAAGCACACAAGGAAAACGCTGCACAAGTGCCTCCCAAGTCCCTGGTTCTGACATGCCAGCCTGCAGTACCTAGCAGAAGCCACCCACCTTCCCCATCCCAGGAGCTCCGAGGCAAAGCCAGGGCCCCCCCAAGCAGCACAACAAGGGCAGCCCCAGCC
>NW_009595891.1:5503-6348 GCF_000690535.1 Cariama cristata
AGCACAAGCTGAGTCCCCACTGCCGCTTGGCATCGCTCGCCCACACGCCTCATCCCTGCGGGAAAGGCAACACCAATGCCGGCAGCACCAATGGCTCATTGGCACCGGAGATGGGATGAAAGCACTGCACAACCCCTCCGACAGGCTGCGCGGCTTCTCCTCTGGGTGTGTGCCCCAACCTAGGGACTTGCTGGCTGCACCAGACCCCACTCTGCAGGCAGGGTTTGAGCTTAGCCAGCTGCCAACAGCTGCGTGGGACTGGTCAGGTCTGGGACACTGAGGCCACCACTCCCAGCCCATGCCACAGGGACAGAAATTGCGGCACAGGGAAGAGGCAGCTGGTGGAACAGCTGCCAACACACATGCACATCACCAAACAGGCAGCGTGACATGCTTACAAAACACGTTGCTGGCCACCCTGGCAGGAAACCCAAGGCAGGAGAGAAACCCAGGGAAGTGCAGGCAATGGCCTTGCAGGGCCATCTGCAGCCAGCAGCCCCCGAGACTCACCTCACTTTTCACAGGCTGGGGTCTCTTCCCAAGCTTCACCTCCAGGAAGTGGAGCGGCGAGATCATGGCCCCGATGTTGCGGATGTCGGCGTACTTCAGTTCCTCAGCAGTCAGGGCTGTGCCAGGCAGTCCTGTCAAGGGACCGAGCCCAGGCAGCGCGCCGGCCGTCAGGGACGGGTCGGGGATCTGCCCTGGCATCATAGCAGGGGAAACAGCTTCGTAGGCTGGAGGGAGAGTGAGACACAGCCTGTTACAACCCAGCCACAGGGCCCCATGACATGGCACAAGCCAAATTTATTCTACAGTCCCATCATCTAACGCAGTGTGAACCAGGG
>NW_009595891.1:6387-7086 GCF_000690535.1 Cariama cristata
GAACCTGGGTGACAGAAACCAAAATATATGAATCCTGCTAGGAAGGATATGCTACTGGTGTGTAGATCAGGAAGAGAAGAGACCCGAGACACAAAACACCAGAAGAACAGGAGCTGGCTGCAATGACAGTGATGTGGTCCCAGGGACCTCTGGCTTTCGCAGACCTTTCTCTGGAGTGCAGAAGATCAAGGTTTGCTCTTAACTGAGTTTTGATGAATGTGTAGGTTACTTGGACAAGAAGAAAATGGCACAAAGAGGATCATAATATGCCTTAGGCTGGATTTCTTCTGGGCAGGCTCAGCCTGCTGGTCAGGGCTGGGACATAGCACACAGGGACCAAGGACAAAACTGCAAGAGAAAAACCTGCCACTGAAAAAACATCTCCCAGCATAGACATGAGGAAGTGAAGGCTGGAGGGGAGGGGAAATGGAGCAAGGTGCAAAAGGCTTCTTCCATCAGGAAAGAAAAAAATAAAAAAATAAAAAAAATCGCAGTGCAAGTGAGAATAGGATTGGGATAAACTTTGGCAAGCCACTTATAGGCAGAAAAAAGGGAGTTACCAGGAAACATGAAGAACAAGCAGCTAAGAGATAAAGAAATAAAGTTATACCTATAATGGGAGGACCATAGAGCTAGAACGGTTATATTAGCCAAAAAGCAAAGGGAGCAGGTGGTTGTTGGCTACAGCGCAAGTACATT
>NW_009595891.1:7191-16511 GCF_000690535.1 Cariama cristata
ATGTCCCAGTGCTCATGCCCTGCTCTCTTTGCTCTGCCCAGCCAGACTGTCCCCAGCACACTTCGGGAGCCTCCAGGCATCCACCCTGTCCTGTCCCCTGCACCAGGAGACACCCACACAGCAGGGACAGGGACCAGCAACGTCAGGAGAGAGAAACAGGCTCATGGAGTGGACCCAAAATTTCACTGAGCAGCTTCCCACAACCACTAGAGCCAGTCACAAGGCAGGATTCAACGAGCAGGTGGGCAAACTCACGGAAGAGGGGTCCACAAAGGACCATCAGTCACATCAGTCTGCACAGACTCCTGGAAGCTCTGACAGCACCAACTGCCAGAGCGAGGAGGTACATTAAGCGAGGAATAACAGGCACTTGCCCTGTTCTTTCCAAAGCATCCACTCTCAGCTACCAAGAAACCAGGTAACAGGCGATGCAGACCTTTGGTCCAGGCAGTAGAGCTGTGCAAAGTGGAGGCACACACACCTTGTCAAGCCAGCTGCCACAACTGCTCAGCACTTGCCATCCTAAGGTGACAAATCTACATCAGTACCAGGCTGAAAACTTGAGTGAAGCTCCATGTGAGATAGGACTGTTGGATCAGAGTCACAGAACAGTTGAGGTGGGGAAGGAGCTCTGGAGATCGCCTGGTCCAACTCCCCTGCTCAAGCAGGGTCAGTGGGAGCAAGTTGAACAGGGTTAACCGTGACAAGCAGAGAAGTTAAGGATTTCTTGGCACTGGGACATCTCTTTACCCAGGAGATTACTTGGTATATTCGTTAATCTGAAGGAACAGGAGATGAGCAGCAGAAGGGAAGGGAAGTCAATCATATAGGTTAGGGAGAAGCTAATGCAAACTCCACAGCTCCCAGCACAGGTGCTGTGCAAGATGCACTGGCATGACAGACAAGAGGATTTGCATCAGAGAGCACCTACAAGATGCAATATGCCGTGAGCTGTCATACACTCTCATCTGCCACCGAAGAGGTCCAGGTGTCAGCACAAGATGTCCCCTGGCAAAGTTTGCTCAGCAGACAGCAGCTGTGACCAACGGGACTTGAAAAAGAGCATGGAAAGCAAATGCAGCAAGACCATGACTGTAAAGAGGCAGTGAGCAGGAATCAAGCCCTCTGCCCCAGTCATCCTTCAGGAGGAGAGACCAGACAGGGGAGAGCAGGCCAGTGCCCCGCAGTGCTGGTATGCAGGGGGAGGTGATCTGCACAAGGGCATTAACGCCTGAAAAGGAGAAGATGGGAAAGACAGGAGAGATGAGTAACCTCTGAAGTGATACTACCTGATTAAATGGACTCCTGCCCGTTTGGTGACTGACGAGAAAGAGAAAATACTTGGTAATGATATTTGACCTCAGAAAAGACTACATGTCAACTCGTTGAGATTGCAAGGACCTAAACTGATCCGAAGTATTCATTCTTCCATAGCGATCTCTAAACCATACAGCTGTAATTCCACATCTGCAGTGGTTGCCTTGTGCAGTGTCAGGAGATGCCCACTTGCAGCAGGGCTCTGAAGCCGCACACTACCTCCCTCCCCTTCCCTTCAGGCCTACACACAGCTAAGATGCTTCACTCCTCCAGAAACCAGGCACCATCCTACCCTAGGCTGCACTGCAGACAGAAATATGCAAAACAGTTATTTGGGAACTGTGCCTAAATCCTTACCATCTTCCTCAGAGACTGTCCCTCTCCAGCAAGAAAGGGCCAGGTCAGTGAGGTGGCATGGCAAAGGGGAGGTGACTCCAGAGGCTCTCCCCAGGACATACTGCCTCAGGACTCAGCTGCGTGGAGTTAAATTCACTCTGTCTTCCTGGGATAACGGCATGCACTGCAGAGCTAGCCATTTCCCAGCCGCTGCCACTAAGATGACATGCTGTGGCACTGGGGAAAGAACCCTGCCAACAGCAGCGCACTCCAGGTCAGTTGCTGCATACCCCCTCACCAGAAATCCCATGGGTGTCTATCCCCAGCTTCAACAGTTTGGGCTTAAGTAAAAATTAAAAAGAAAAAAAATATCAGTAACTAAAGTATACAAACACCATCTTGAAGTCTCCCTCCTGCAAATACCACGAGTGAGCTGCTATGGCACACACTGATTTGGGGCCCTGACCCACCCTTTCACAGGCTTCAGGCTGGGAACTGACTTGGGCCCAGCTGTGGGTGCCTAAATCCATTGCAGACCTGGGGGATCTGGTTTTAATTTGTTGTATTCCATCACAACATGCAGCTGACAGCACTCAGGCGCTGGCCTGGACAGTCCAGGTCTTTGGCTAGACCGAGATCAGGGTCATTGCAATTTATGAAATAAGCAGGGAGGAGAAATGTGTTCTCCAGACTGTGGGACTACCTGGTCACCGAGCACTCACCTGCACTCCCGAGCCTGGGGCAGCTCCCTGGGGACAACTGGCTAAAGATTTCAGAAAACCATGTTTTGTCTGACCCACCTTTTCACTCTACCTCTTTGATCTGGTAGCTTAATATGCCTTGAAATAGGCTCCGTACCAGTGTGACATCAGGCACAGGGTGGAGTGAAAGAACTGGCCCAGTACCTAACATGCTCTAAAAACTTAACCTGGATCCAGGGACAGCACTGCCAAAGCCCACATCACACCTGCATCAGTGTAAACTAAATCTAAAGCTGTTCAAACCAAAGCACCAGGACCCACCTGGAAGAACATGAACCTGCACATTAAGATGAGCTGAGAACTAGGCGGGAAGGGGGAAAGTGACTTCTACAAGCCAGATCTTGCTCAGGGGTCAGGAAGCTCCGGAGCACATTGAGAACTGCCAAGTCAATCCGAGTTACACCTTGGAGAGGAATGTAAAACCATTCCCAGCAGGGCTATAGCCATGGAAATAAGAAGGGCACGAGGAGAGATGCCACCTTTTTCTGCAGGGCAGGGCTGCAATGACAGATCATCCCACACAGCCCTCAATGCCCCTCTGCACTATCACTCTCTGCTGATCAGAGGGACTCTCCTGTTCCACTCCTTTTGCCTCTTCCTCCTCCAAGAGAGGCTTTCCTTTCACCCCAAGTCCCAGATACTTTCACCTTCTTTTCTAGTTAATGCTAGAGGTAAGAAGTTGTACTTTGATCATGTCAAAAAAGCCAAGGCATGTAATTCTATTTAATACTTTGGTCTTCTTCCTGAGGCTGTTACCCTGGAAGACATTGACATGCCTGCCTATGGCTCCAGCGCATTTCTACCACGTTTGCATGGTAGGGCAGAAATAACTTTGAAGTTCAAGATCTGAGTTTGACCTTTAAGTTGCAGTTTTTCAATAGCCACCTCTTGCTGGATGGGGTGAATACAGCTGGTGCCTTGCCAATTCCTAATTCCTTTCTGGACATTCCCTTGCAATGTTTGTTATTTCTAAGGCACAACTCACCTCTGTATTCCTTTCCTTTCTAATACAGTGCTTTAGCTGGGATTCTTATTAGATTTTTTCTTTTCATAACTGATTATTAACACAGTCTTTTTTCCTCAATGCCAGGCAGTCTTTCAATGTCTCCTCACACGAGCTAAGAAACATTGAGTCTTCACTAAAACCGAACTTTCTGATGTCCTATGGCTGAACCACACAATTCCTGCATTGTATCAGCTATGCTTTTTCACATAATGAAGCCAACAGCAAAGCAAAGCAGTGCGAGGAAAGAGAATGTGCAGCCTTACATCTGACACTGGGATCTGCACGACGCCAGCTGCTCGAGTTTACATTCACCATAGCTGTGCCTTCTGCACTGGTGCTATTCATCATTTCGTGCCACGACATCAAGATGCTCCAGAGTGAATCAGGAGACAGAAGGCTTTCTTAAAACTTCAGTTCAGCAATGAGCAGCTTGTCCTTCAATGCTCTCTTCAGCAGCTATCCTTACAGCAAAAATCTGGTAAACACGTGACTTCGTGGGTCAAAATTCAGTTTGTATTTCCTTAGCTTTGCCCATACACTCCCCTTGTTCTGGTTAAAATGCTGTAACACAAGACTTGACCTCTTGCCGAAATGTCTGTAAACTCTCCTAATTATTGCAGTCACTTTTGCATCCTTGCTTTGGCACTCTTCTTGTTGTGGTCTCGGTCAACCTCGGGTCAAGCTCAGTTATTTTATCAGCAGTCTCATCCCCAAAAAGCTGACAACAGCACAGCTTCCCTTGCTCACCTTGGTTTTGCTGCAGCTTCCCCATCAGCGAAGAGTGGTTTTGTGCTTTGTCCCCCACTTATGCCCCTACGGTCAACAGTCTGTGACACTGGTTGATTTAATATTTCTTAAAGGCAGTGCCCATTACTCAGTTTTTCTCCTATTGCCGGGGTCTGTTATCTTCTGGAGCCCATAACCCAGTGGGAAGAAGCTTTACCAAGGTGTTACAGTCCTATACCATTGCTCAGCTTCCTCAGTGACACTGTCCCTGCATATCCTTCTATTCTTTCTCCTGCAGTTCTTATCTTCATTTGCTTGGGTGTTTTTGTTTTGTTTTTTTTTCCTTCCCATACTGATTTTGCTGCTGCTTTTTCTGGGGACTCTTTTTGTTTTGTTTTTAAAGGAGCTGATGTTTACACAGCCATTACAGCATAAATCTAACATGCGTAGGCATAATCCACATAACCCAATGTCCCCAGGGTCTTGTACTCCGGTTGCAAGCCTGTATTCACATCCCTCCTGCCACCTCTTCAGTGCTGTTCTTATCCACAGACTAAAACTGGCACAGGGATGCCTACCTGTGTTGAAATCATACATTCATTTCCCTGTACAGAGACTGCCTTAGTTTGTATCCACCATCTGACCATCATATGCATCCTTGCTTATCCAGAGGTGCTGTTTGCTTCTTTATAAACCCAATGCAGCTGCTGCTGCTGCATCAACAGCATTATCGTGCAGAGAGGACTGCAACACCCCAAAGCAGGCTCTGACAGTCACACTTTGATTTAAATTGCCATTACTGTCTTTTCTCTGTCGTCACCTTCCTTGGCCAGAGTGAGGGCCGTTTGCAACCTTATTTTCAGTTTTGCTGTCCATAAATCATGGTTTCTTCCAACATAAGCTATTTTACATGCTTTGACATCTGCAATGGTTGATCCAAGTACCCTTCCGATGCTCAGAGTGCCAGTCTAGCACCTAATATTGCCAGCCAGCAGATTCTGACACTCTGTAAATACCAGCATGTTTCTCTTTTGCCCATGTTAAGCACTGTGCTATGGCAAAGTGTGTCCTACCAGCCCTTCTCCATGCTGCCTGCAGAACCAAGGCTGTGCTTGCCTGTTGTTCTCTCACTCCAGGCTCGACCTGGGTGCCTGCCATTACTTGTCAGCTGCCATGCATCGGAGCACTGCCAAAGTCTGCAAGCCACCATACAAGCAATCTTTGATCTCTTCACCAGTGTATTAGCACTTAACATTCTATCGCCATTTGTATGTACTGTCTTGGAGCACCTAAGTCACAGCAACTGACCTTTCATCTGCTCCTTGCCAAGAGGCAACAAATCTGCTGTGGAGATCAGAAGTAGTGCTACCGTCCACAAGAAGCAACTTCTGATTCCTTAGATTTTATATTACTTCATTGTCATTTTTTACTTCTTTAGCTCCTGGCTATCAAGTTCACTCAGCCTGTACATCATACATAGCATCTTTCTAGTTCCTTCTGTTGGCAGAAGGATGACTTATATGAAAGCCCTTTCCTGACATACCCAACTTCTCATGCCCCAAGAATGTAGCTTCCTAAACAAAGATAGGGCAGTTGGCTACCACTTCTTCTCTAAAGCAAGAGCCACTTGCTTTTTCCATCTGGACTCTTCTGGCTGGGGTGACTGCAGGGTGCTGAGGGTCTCTGGGGCCTACAGACCTTCTTCCACTTCAAGGTTCAGTCCCCAGTGACTGCCAAGTAAAGCACAATGAAGCTGAAGGCAGAAAGCCACTACTCCATATTCCCAGTGTCACAAGTACCCAGCCATGCAATTACAGTTTTCTCCTGTTGTCTAAAATGCGATACTCTCCCACTCCCATGCAACTGCTACCTGTTCTAGATTCATCTGGTACATCTAGTTTTGATTAGTACCTTACAGCAGGTCACCCATCTCCTATCTTCTTCTGGTCTGCGTTGTTAAAAGCAGTAACTTGCAGTGCCAGTGCCAAAGACCACACTGATCAGTATCAAAGTTATTTGCCAACCATCAGAACACAGCAGCAGCCAAGCCCTTTGGTTGCAACCAGTCTTTTCATATACCCACTACCCCCAGCAGCAGTGCTGGCAAACATGGACTTTAGCAACAGCCACTGTGCATTCAGTCAGTCATTCATCTGCTAAACCTGTAGATGCCAAGGAACCCACCACCCGTAGCGTACTGAAGAGCTGCAGTGACACCCACTGGGATAAAACTGTGCATGCCCTCTCTCTACCAAGGACCTAACATTACTCAGTGTTTTATGGCATCAGGGAGATTCCCCTTTATTTAAAGGCCAGTTGAAGGCATGATCACAGCATGGCTTACCACTTGCACTGAGCTGCAGCATGCCACCTCAGTATGCTAAACACCGTAGTACCTTACTACCTCCACACTCCACTTCCACCCCAAGAGGGAGAGACAGCTCCTACAACCAGGCCCTGGGTTTGCAGGGCCAAAGAAGCATCTGTGCCCTTCCCACAGACACCCCCAGCTGCTGCCCTTGCTGTCCCCTTGCTCCCACGGGTAACCCCACATGGCAGAAGAGCTGCAGGGTTTGTGAACACCCCTACGAGTGATGTCCCATCCCAAACTCCCAAGCTCCAGGGAGCGGACTGCAGGGCCACAATGCTAAAGAGAGGAAGGAGCTGTGAAGGACAGTTCCTCAGGAGGTAGAAGTCTAAACCCATTTCATGAGTGGGAACAGTCTGGCTCAGTCTGCAAATCTAGTTTCACACAGATGGCAGGAGGAACGTCCGAGTCATTCACAGACAGAAGGCTATGAAGAGCTTGCTGAAAAGAGGAATGCAGAGAGCCTTGCTGCTTCCCTCCTCTCCTCCCTCAGAGAGGCATGCAGCTCCCTACACCGTACCCACAGGCAGCCCAGAGCAAATAGCCTCTCCTCAGCAGAAATGCAGTTTTGCAGCCCCCCCACCCAAATGAGTCCCACCACCTGGCCCCTACACCTGCCTGTCTGATGCTTTGACTCCTTATCGCCATTACGGGGAGGGGGGATACTGGTCCTCCAGTCCTCACCTTTAGAAATACACCCCCCCCTTTGCCATTAGCAAAGCCGCCAGCTCACAGTCCTTTTTCCCTGAGCATTTTCCTCCATACCTTCACAGTGTAGTAAAAAGCTCTAGTTTAGCATTACACTGCCACCACCACTGCAATGCAGCGAGTGACTTACAAGCGACCTGTAACAGCGGGCTTTTGTACAGCACCTAGCATAGCGAGGCTCCTCTACTGCAATAATTAATTGTAATAACTGCCAAAAAATGCAATTAATTATCACAGTATTCTTATTAGAGATTGTAATTAATTATTTGTGGCAGACATTTAATAATGCCGCACCACCCACTGGACGGCAGTACCGAGCAGGAAGGCAAGAGCTATCCTATTTCTGCCTGGAGCAGCTCAAAGGGATTTGAGGAGGAAGGAATATCCTGGTCTGAGCTAGGCTGCAGCTCAGACACTGAGGTTGACGCCTGACTTGCTGAAATCCCCCAGGACCTCCCATGACCACATGTGGTCAGGGCTGGAATCTTCAAGAAGACAACCCTACTCCAGCACAGAGCTCTGCCCTCAGAAGCCAAGGATGGCCTCAAAGATGAGAGGCCCCCCCCCCCCCCCACCCCCCCAACTCCTCAAAATTATGCCCTGAATGCCAGGGTCATCCACAAAGACCTCTAACCCATACAAAGACCAGCTCTGGGCAGTTTGCAACAACCCTGCTCAGCTGAGAGGCCCATATGGACCCTCAGCTCCCTGGCTGCATGTTAAAATACTCTGCAATGTTTGGATTAATACTCTGGGCAGACCAAGCAACTGAGAAACCCATGCAAGCAGCCAAACACAAATGGCATCAGGTTTGCCATGCCCGCTCCTTGCTGCGCTGGCACAGCAGGACACATGCAGGCTGGCAAGGGGTCCATGCCATACACCATGGCTCTGCCTCCCTTGCTTTTGGGGCCAGGTCCACCAGGAACAGCCAAAAGAGCCTCTCAACAGCTTCACACTCAAGACACTGCATGCTGCCAAGTACCTGGCCCAGGCAATGCAGCTGAAGTAGCAAACGCTAGCACAGGGAAGGAGACCGCAGAGCAGAAGCTCAGTGCTGCCTGCACTCAAGCAGCCCAGTTGGACACACCGCTCAGATGGAGAGGGCAGGAGGAGGCAAGCGGTGTGAGGGAGTACCTACTCTTCCTTGGCAAGGACTGCAGCACAGAGATCTTCGCATCTCGTAAGGAGGGAAATGCTCAAAGCTCAGCTGTGAAGAGGAGGGAGAAGCATCCATAGGTGTCTCAGCAAAGAGACAGAGGCAGCAACCCACAAGTTAACTCTCAGCAGGTCTTGTTAATCCCCCGGCCCGCAGGAACCTGGGACAACCAATCGCTGCTTGACACAGGGACAGTTTGGACGGCAGCTCCTGCACCCACCCACTCATCCCCCAGATGGGCAGGTTTTTGCTTTTTTAATATCACTAGGAGTCACACCAAGAATCTGAACTCCAACAACTGCCATTCCCAGATGCCCCCACAGAAGCACTCACCAGCAAATTCCCAGTGCAGACTCTGGCAACAGCCTCCAGATAGAGGTTTTCATGCAAGTTTTCTCGAAACTAGCTAAAAAAAATCCTGGTCTGAGCTGCAGGAGCATTTGTTTCTGCTGAGCTCTTGGAGTCCAAACACACACACACGCACACACACAGTTTGGCAGTGGTTGTGTTCCAGGGCTGGTAATACAAGCCATGGAGCAGGCTGCCAAGACAAGCAAGAGAACGAGCCAGGCCCCGTTTCATTGGCCACCATACGCTGCATATGGCCCTGGAACCAGCCAGCACAGTGTTCTCACCCTCCTTGAAGGCATAGGAGACCCTGTGTTTTCAAATACACCTCCACAGGGCCTTCATTAAAGGAAAATGGAAACATAATGTAGCTCTTGCTCTCTTGGTATTTCTCCCTTTCCCCCAATTTGCTCTCAAACCTATTTCCCTCCCATGGAAGGAGAGAAGTGCCTCCTGGAGCAGAGCGTGCACAAGAATGCAACTTCCATTCAACTCCATGCCTGACTGCTAAAGCGGACTTGGGACCGAGCGGTGGGGGAACCTCGAGGGCCCCCTTCCTTCCCAGGGCCCCGCGGGCTGGAGGCACGGCTC